>NW_004956027.1:0-9631 GCF_000276665.1 Chinchilla lanigera
AAAAAAAAAAAAAGATAAATGATGACAATAAACCTCTGTGTTCCTACGTTAGCAAAGGAAAGAATATTTATGCTGGGGATTTTTGATGATATCAAGGACTGAATTTAGGGCTGTGCACATGCCAGGCAAGCACTTGAACAATGAGCTACATCCTCAGCCCTTGAATATTTAAAAGCCCAACACTATTTTATTGAAGCTTCTCTTCTTCCTATTTCGTCCACCTACATCTACCGAAAAACGAATGCCCATATCTTGAGAACTATTATTTTTAAATCTCCATTGTTTATTCACATAAGAGTGACAGCAGAGAAATCACTATATTTTCTTTGACAGTTTCACCTTGGTTTGTTTTTTTTTTTCCTGTCTTTTTGAGACAGGGTCTCGCTATGCAGCTCAGACTGGCCTTGAGCTCACTTTGTAGCCCTGGCTACGAACTCACAAGGATCCTCCTGCCTCAGCCTCCCGAGTGCTGGGATTACAGGTGTGCGCCACCATGCCCGGCGACAGTTTCACCTTAAGCTGCGTAATTTCCAAACGCTTACAAAGCCCAGCGACCCCATGGCTCTTTTGGACACTTATAAGAGCTGATCTCTGGGCGCAGGGAGGGCCCACAGTTTCTCCTGTCTGCACCAGGTGCCCTCACCCTTCAGAGCTCCTCCGACTCCTACTGAGAGCCCTGCCCAACCCTACTTGCTGCTTCCCTCCTCGCCGCCTTTCACCTGACTCTGAGCACCTAGCACGTTTTCCAGCTCACATTGCTTAACGAGGAGACGGTGTGAGAGAGACGGGAACGCCTTACCCAGGCGGGGCTCTCGGGATTGCCCTGTCGACCTCGTTTGGCACGGTTTCGGTAGCCCATACTCTGGATGATAGAAACCTCCTCCTTTACGTGTTCAGCAGAATTACTTTCCTTGTTTGAAAAGCTGTAACTGTTGGTAACTGTGAATTACAAGGGAACACACTGTATAGTTAGGAAAAATGTACCAATTTTCTTTAAAGAAACTAAAAAATTCTGCATGTGTTCTTTATTGTGTTCAGATGATTAGTATGGGTATTCAGGTTACCCATAATTTAAAAAAAGAAAAAAAAACAAAAAACTTCAGAAATTCTGTTCCTAAGAAACACACGCACGCACAGAGACTGTCAAAGTTATTTCTTTTTTTCCACTTTAAAACTCATAAATTTGCCTATTAATACCATATTGCACTGCATCTAAGACACCCACGAAAGGCCCACTAGTGTTTTTTGTACCATTACCGGAGAACTAAATTAGAAACAGACCATCGAAGGTAAAGTGCTCCTGACTGCAGAGATCTTGAGGTGTGAAAATGTGTACTTCAGGGCTGATAACTAAGGTGTGGGCAGATGGGAAGGATTTAAAACAGATACCAGATGCAGAGCTAGAATTAACCTAGGCCACTGGGTCTCCTCACCTACACCCTGGCAACAACTGCAAACGTCCCAGGCTTTAGGGCCACCGCTCAGTCGCGCCTGGCGACACTCACCCTGCACGCTGCAGTCGAGCTCGAAAGCGTGGATGACTTTCAACAGCTCTTCAACCAGCTGGCTGAACCTTGTACTTTCCTGTAGGCTTCTGAAATGAAATTGTTTGAGAAGCACACTTAGCAAGTGATAATCAACTTTTCAAGGATACTAAAATGGGGAAAGGTGTGTAAAGAAATACAAGGTTAGGCTTTCCACGGCAGCTGCAGTAGAGAACCATACTCCAAGGAACAGAACTATTAGTGACCTCACACGATAACCAGCACCCACACTGAGTGCAGTGTAAACTGTGTAGCAGGACGGATTGATTCTATATTTGTTTGCCATTCCTGTAAATCTACCAAAGGCCTAATACTTTCTAATGCAGTATCACCGTGAGTCCTTAGTAGATATAAATCCCTCACAGCTAGCGCGGCTTCCCAGGGATTTCCACCAAATCAGAGAAGATACAGACAGCAACATCCACAGAGCGATCTGAGTTCAGAAAAGCTGAAGGAAAACACAAGTCACTCTCTCCTTTCAGTGGCTGAGCACCTACTGAGCTCTGAGCCCTGGAGAAACAGTATGGAGGGACTAAGTGACTGCCCACAGTCTCACGGGGCAGGAGGGGTGCGGGACCCAGAAATGCAGCATGGGGGTAAAAAACACCACAAAAGAAAAGGACTAGCAGCCCGCTGGCTCAGGGCGATACAGTCCTACTTTCTCTAAGACTTGCAGTTGTGGTGTTGCTTAGGAACATGAAAGGCGGCGAGTGTCTCCAGCCACCGCACCACAAGGCCCCGACGTCACCTGAGGATGACGCCAAGCAGGATCCGGGCTGGCTATGCACAGACAGGGGAAGGGCACCAAGTTGCTAACACCTGCAGAGTGTGGATGTCGCACAAAACTTTCAGGAAAACAACCAGAGAAATAATTCACTGCCAGCTAGACACACTTCTGCACGTCTAGGAAGACACCCGCTGTGCCAGTCGAGCATTTCTCCTTCTGCTGACATTGTTACATCCAAGCCCCACCGCTACCCAAATTACAGACCTTTTGGTTATATTGTTCTTACACAGTGGACACTGTGAAGGCCCTCTCTTCTGGTCAAGAAGTTTCAGCATACAAAATCTGGAAATGATAAAGAGAGAACAATTTATTTTCTTTTGTAGCAAGAACACTCAGAAGTCAAATAGGGAAAAGAGACTCTCACAACCGCCCCAAGGGCTGCCAACAGGTAAGACAAGTGAATTACAGCCAATGTTTTTTTTTTTTTCTGTACGGGGAATCAAACTCATGACCTCAGGCTTGCCAGGCAAGGGCTTATGCCACAGAGCTATATCCCCGGCCCTACTCAATGGTTTTAATTGCTTTTAGATGCTGCATGAACAGAAAACCAAACTACAGAAGCAATAACCTACGAGAACTGAATGTACCTGCCTATGGCTTCCTGTTATGATCATATAAAACTTATTAAAGTTAGTACAGCATATTTAATGATCCTCATTATGCCACGCTGCACAATCAGACATAATTAAGCAGCTCATGTGAAATGATTCTATTTAGTTTGGAAACAGCACCCATGGCTGAGGGCGTGACTTGGCTGTACAGTACCTGCCTGGCACAGAGGGCCTCAGTAGTGCGTGGTGAGGGTCCCCAAAGCTACCTGCGTTGCACACCAATCTCATTCACTTGTTCATTCACTCATTCGTTTTTACTTTTAGTAGTCCACACTTACAGTACATGACCATTACATTCACTGCAGGGTTTGGTACATGTGCGTAACACGCCTCAATCCTTTGTGCCTTCCCTCTACCCAGTTTAGTTATTTAGGGTTTTGGGCACAGAGTTTTGCTGTGCAGGGCAGGCTGACCTTCAACTCACTGTGGTCCAGCTGCCTGGGCCTCCCACGTGACATCAACTTTATTTGTGCATATCCCTGACAAATGGTACAGTTAAACAACTCCAAGTGGTAGTAGAAGGGAATTCCCTGGTCACTGTACCACCAAATGTAGTAGGGTGAATTGTGCCACGCTGCAGCCTGTGTAATACTTAATAATGCAGAGGACCTAGGTATGTAAAAACCAACCAAACTAGGGACCCTAACCTTTCTTTATGCTAGGAAAATAACACATGAGAAAACATAAGTTTGTTAACTAAACTCGAAAGAGAAAATGAACCTGGGCATGGTAGCACATGCCTATGATCACAGCACTTTGGGAGGCTGAGGCAGCATTTAAAGTTTGAGCCCAGCCTGAGCAACTCAGCAAGAACCTATCTCCAAATATAAAAAGGGCCGAGGACATAGCTCAGTGTGAAGGCCCTGGGCTTAATCCCCAGTACCACAAAAAAAAGCAAAGAAAAACAGGAAGAAATGAATTTTTACATGACTCTAAATACTGAGCTAAGGGAAATCCTGAAGGATCAACAGAACACTGGCCCAACACCCAGGGCTCAGAGAACAAATTCTGAGCTCTGTGTTAGAGCTCCAGGGAGTCTTCATGGTACAGCAGCTGAAGGAAAAAACACAAAGTTTTACACAAGGTTCTCAGTAAAATGATGTGCGACAAATTTTGTCTGGACATGGCGCATGCCTGCAATCCTAGCATTCTGGGAGGCTGAGGCAGGAGAATGGGAAGTTTGAGCTCAGCCTGGGTGACTTGATGAGACTCATTCTCAAAAAAAAAAAAAAAAAAAAAAAAAGGGGGTTGGGGATGTAGCTTGATGTGAAGGCCCTGGGTTCAATCCTGTGTGTGTGTGTGTGTGTGTGTGTGTGTGTGCATGCGCACACACACAGTAGCCTTATAAATACTGGGACTTTCTTTATCTCAATATCCATCTGTGAAGAAACTGGTTGGCAACATAGTGGGCTGCAAAGCTATAAAAGTAAATACTTAAAGCAGAGAGAGAAAGCTGTGCTGAGGAGGCCAAGAGTCCTAAGAAACTGCTGGGGCAGGATCGAAGCCAGTAGGGTGCCTGGGAAGTGACAGGCATGGGGATAGGCTGTGGACCCGTGTGGGGACAGAGGACTGAGAAGGAAACAGGGATCGCGAGGGAGGAGGAGAGCAGCTGCAGGGGCTCGGGGAACCCCGAAGGGAACAGGTTCCTGCAGCCTCAGCCAGAGCTCATTATCCTCAGGCAGCAGCTGTCCCCCTTTTTAGTTCATGGGAACAGCCAAAGAGGGAAGAAAATTACAGACTACAGTACTCCCAGAAAAAAATACATGCCCGAACTTATTAATACAACTGAATTTAAAACTGAATGCTAAGAAATTCATGAAGATCATTCATGAACTCCAAGTTAACAGCTCTTGAGCTAAAAAATTCCTAAAAGGGTAATGAGGTTAATAATCACGCTTGTCTCTGGGAAGGGCAGGAGGCACAGGTCTAGTGATGAGAAAATACACTGTGTTCCACACCATTCTGTTTTAATAAATTCATTACTAGGAACGTGGTTTGCCTTTTCAATTAAAAGAGAACCACTACTTAAAAACAAACTCACTGAAAGCTGGGCGCGGTGCCATACAACTGTAAGGCCAGCACTCCAGGAGACTGATGCAGGAGGATCCTGAATTTGAGACCCACTGCAACTTGGCAAAAACTTCTTTCAAAATTAAAAACAAAATAGTCTGGGGACATAGGTCAAGGTAAAGGCTCTAGGTTCAAGCCCCAGCAACCCCTATCAAAGGGGAAGACCCTCAAATATGTCAAACACAGCTCTGAGTATGGTAGGGATCAGTTCTAAGACCCCCATGTTGGACACCAAACCGTCCAGGTGCCCAAGTCCCTTACACGAAGTGGTGAGGGGTGCACATCTGAGCTCGGGCCCCCTCTATCTTAAATCAGCTCTCCATTACTGGGAACCCCAATGCCATGCGAATGCCACACAGACAGCTGCTATAGTGTACTGCTCTAGAGAATAATGAAAAGCAAAGGGCTACACGTGTTCGGCACAGGCACAATTCTCTGACCCACAGGCACAGAAGGTTATGGTGGTGGACGTGCAACTCGGATCCTCAGCCTGAATTAATCAGCCTGAGCATAAACTGATACCAGAGCCAGCGCTCCTAGCTTCACAAGCACTGCACAGCAGGGGGTCCTGAACCTTCCAGGGGGAAGCAGAGAACATTCAGAAATCAACAGCAGAGAGAGGCTGGCCGAGAGGCTAAAACTGCTTTCACCCTGACACAAACACCAAACAGCTGTCCAAGGGGACGTCACAGCACTGTTTGTAAACAGATAAGGCGCGGCGTCACCAGGAGTGATGGCTGTGACCAGTCATGGTGACTTTGTACGTACTCTCCAACCAAGAACAAATCAAGGTGGATTTTTTCACAGTCACTTAACTAAAGAAGCTAAAGACAGTTTCTATGAAGTCTAGTTTTCCCTGTATTATAAGAACAAGCACAAAAACTAATAAAGGAGCCACAAAAAACACTCAAACTTACTTGCAAAATATGTGATCGCATCTTGTGGAAACAGGTTCTTTGATCAACTCCAGACTAGAACGACAGAGGGGAAAAAAATAATTATAAATTAGGCTTAGCAATTTATTTTAAAATAAGTATATATATACATTTTTTCGTGGTACCAGGATTTGAACTCAAGACCTTGTGCATGCCAGCCAGGTGTTGTGCTATAACCCTGGCCCCAAAATAAGTATACTTTGAGTAAACAAATTTATGGTGACTCAAGGTATGGTGTGGAGTTTTTATTTTATATTTTTGGTTTTTCAAGACAGAGTCTCACTATATAGTGCAGGCTGGCCTAGAACTCACTATGTATGGCTTTGAGTTTCTTCAATTTACTAAAGGTCTGCTATGTTAGGAGCTAAAAAATGTGATCCTTACCTTTCCTGAGCTTTCAGACATTAAAAGAGTTACAGGGTAGGGACATAGCTCAGTGATAGCGCTTGCCCAGCATTCACAAGGCCCTAGGCTGCATCCCCAGCACCTCCAGAATTAGACTGATCTTTTTAGTACTATATATTGCCATTAACATTTAAAAGATTAGTTGATAATATTCCCTTTAATTAGTTTCCCTTTAATTAGGTCTCACTATGTAGTTCAGGCTGGTCTTGAACTCACTTTGTAGCCCAGGCTGGTCTCGAACTCGCAACGCTCATCCTGCCTCAGCCTCCCGAGCGCTGGGGTTACAGGTGTGCACCACCAATTCTGGCCTGAACTATCATTTTGAGTGCACCTCCTGCGACTTGCAAAGAAAACTCCTGCTTACAGTAGTTTCCCCATATCCTTGGTTTCACTTCTTTGTAGTGAACAATGGTCCAAAAATATTAAATGGGAAACTCCACAAATAAACTCACATTTTCAGCCTCCTGCCCTTCTAAGCAGCAGGAAGAAGCCTCCCTGCTGTTCCTTCCGGAAAGTGAGTCATCGCCTGCCCACTGTGCGGGCTGCGCCCACAGTCAGTGCTGGAGGTCTTGGTGGTCGGAGTGTCAGGTAACAGGCACCGATGTTAACGTGACCCGTCTCCTCGCTACAGTGCCGAAGCGCAGGAGCGGCCATGCTGGCCATCGGATGTGCCTAGGCTAGGCCCACGGGGAAAGCTGCAAGCTGCCCCAGGCGTGCCTGTCTGCAGGGAACCACAGTCCACCCAAAGCTCCATGTATGCAGCTTCAGGGCCCCGCTGGGCTCCTGGAATGTGTCCATGGTGACAGCGAACAGCTGTTTATTTCTTTTGGAGTCCCCCACAGCACTTTTTGGGCATGTGATTGCCTTTTTAGTTAATGTGGAAAATTCTGAGCATTTACACAAATACAGTAAAATGGGTCGGGTGTGGTGGTGCACTTCTGTGATCCCAGCACTCAGGAGGCTGGAGCAGGAGGATGAGTGCAGTCAGTCTGGGCAACACAGCGAGAGCCCTGCCTCCCTACATATGTACATAAAAAAATAAAATGAACTCCACGCACCACCACCCAGCTTCAACAACTGCCAGCCCACGGCCAGTCCTGTTCCATCGTCTTGGGTTATTTGTAGACAAATCCCAGCCCTGAAGTTACTTCTTATTTGCAGCACTAGACACTGGGCCCAGCACCTTGGGCATGCTGGGCAAATACTCCTCCACTGAACTATCTCTGCAGCCCTTTTAGTAAAATTTTGTTTTTAGACATTCTTGCTAAATTGCCCAGGATGGCCTCAAACTTGGAATTCTCCCACCTCAGCCTCCAGAGTAGCGGAGGTTACAGGTGTGTACCACTGCAAAGGGCTACAGACTTTTTCCAGCCTAACCATAAAGCCATTATCACTCCTAAAATCAGCTGTCTCAGTATCATCTAATATACAGCAAATGTTTTAACTTGCTTCATACAATTTGTTTTTAATAGTAGGGGATGTTTCAATCAGTACCCCAGCGACAGTCACACACTGCATTTGGTTCATACATCTCAAGTCTCCTTTAATCTGTATTTCCTTTCCTGTTTTTCCTTGTTGCTTATTTTACAAACTGGATCACTTAACTGCAAATTTTCCTCATTCTAGATCTTGCCAATCATAGCCTGGAGGTGTGGTTCAGCAGGTTCTTCGAGTTCAGTGGAGGTGAGTCTATGACCTCTGCGGGAGGCTGGTATCACTGAAAGCTCTGCTACTGTGTTTTTCTTTTAAGACAAAAGATTTTTTTTTTCTCAGCCAAAACATCAGTGCTCAGGTTTTGCTGCAGTGCTGGCACCTTGGGCACTCGTCTCTAAAAGGTTCCCCATCGTTGATCTAGTTTGTTTAATTCTGGTAAGCAGTACACACAGTGCTATCAAATTCAGGTTCAACTTTGGGGCAAGAGCACTTTGCCATCAGCACTGTGGACTTCATTACATCACTTCAGGAGGGTCATAATGTTTGGCTTCTGACTGCTTTGTGAAAACACTGTAATAAATACTAACTACAGGAAATCCCATCCTTCTCTGTTCACAATTATCTCAATGTCTTTCTGAATTTAATTCACTGAAAATATATACACAAAACTATATATGATGGAGGGGATTGAATTCAGAATCTTCAAACTGAGCCCCAGCCCCAGCCCTTTCTCTAATTTTCATTTGGAGACCACTTCTCACTAAATTGCCTAGATTGCCTAGGCTGGGCTCAAACTTGTGATCCTCCTGCCTCAGCCTCCCAGAGTGCTGAAGTTATAGGTGTGTGCTACCACAGCCAGCCATCTTAATAAATATTAAACCGTTACTACATGCAAGCGCAGACTAAAATACAGCAGCAAGCACCCTGAAGCCTGCCTCACAGAGCTTGCACTCTGGGTGTGACACACAAGTGAGAAGAGAAGTAACCAAGAATGGATGGGAACAGGTATTAGAGAAAAACAGCAGAGCAAGGGCAACAGACTGTAGTGTGCATGGGAGGAGGGGACCCCCGGGCGACACGGGAAGCCGAGTGAACAGCATAGAAACCAGCCCTGCAACATTTGGTGGGAGAGCATCCCGGCAGGGGCAGAGAGGGCAGCAGACAGGCCAGGGCCGAGGACGTCTGGTGGAAGGGGCTCGGGCACCATCAGGCAGGGAAGGATCCACCTGAGCAGCACAGAACCTGTGGCTCTTTCAAGGCTTCTGCCTCTGCTGAACAAGGGCTTTAGGAGATGATCTCCCTCAGTGACGTCAGGGCAGACATCAAAGAGGTCTCCTGGCAGTGACAGGAATGGGTTCTTTTCACTGAATATTTGACTTCTAGAAAAGAATCATGAGAAAAGCCGGGGACAACAGCCCTGCTGTGCTGACAGAGCCGCCTCTGGCCGAGCCACTTCCAGGCACTTGTCCTTCCTCCACCCACTGTGCTGGGTGTCCAGGGCTGCTGTGAGGATAAAGCTACATACTACTCTGGAAGATGCTTCCCAGCAAGAACTGACTTGCACTGAGGTTAGCTGTTATTATCAGGAAGAAATAGGACTTTAAAAAGGAAAACGGCTGGCAGGTGTGGGGGCGCACACCTGTAATCCCAGCACTTAGAAGGCTGAGGCAGGAGGATCACTGTGAGTTCAAGGCCAGCTGGGACTCCATAGTGACACCCTATCTCAAAAAAACCAAAAAAATAAAATTAAGTTACAAAATAAAAATGAAAACGGTTCCCACAAAGAGAATTCTGATTTGTTACTAAATCACTACTTGTAAGACAAGCTTGCCAGGTGTGGTGGTG
>NW_004956028.1:0-5929 GCF_000276665.1 Chinchilla lanigera
TGTACTGCACAATTCCTAATTTGGAGAAACGTAACTGCTAGTCCAGCTCTCACCTGGTTGCTTCCAGGGGTGCCCTGCTTTTCAGGTGTTTATATTTTTTTCTTTTTAATTACCACATATTTGCAATAAAGAAATCTTAAATTTCACTAAGGGAATTGTTTCAGATTTTTGCATCTTGACAGTGGTCACCACTTCTCCCCCGCTCTCCCTCCACCTCCTCGCTGAAGCCTCTTCCCGCGGAATCTGCCTCTCTGGGTCCCACCACATCTGCGTGACTTGTTTGGGGGGCTATTTATGTGTTTGTTCTCTCACATTAGAGAACCATGTGATACTTACACTTCTGTGTCATATTTATTTAATTTATTATTATGGTTTCAAGGTCCATCTGTTTTCCTACACAGAGTACTACTCCAGTGTGTTTAAATACCACTTTTCTCCATTGATGTCTCCTCCTTTCAAACCCGCTTCCCCTCCCCATGCACAAAGCTCTCTGTTCATTTTGTCCTTCTTGTCTCATGTTTTCCTTCCCAGATCTATTCAGCCTCTGGTGAGGGCTCCTCTGGCTGCAGCACAGCGTAGTGGACAAATGTAAGGGGCCTGGCTGGGAGCAGAAGGGGCTACAGGACAAGACATGAGACAGAGACTCAGGGGCCTCACTCCCTCTTTCCTTTGGTGTCTGTTTCTATAGGGAATGATTGGAGGTGCATGAGTACATCAATCCTTAAGAGCACAGTGTCCTTGTGATCTTATAACCTTGCAACAGGAGGCCCCAGCTATTAACAATGCGACCAACTTACCCTGCGCCCGGGAGACCAATATTCTGTCACATGCAGACTTGGGTGACACAGGGAAACCACTTCTAAACCAGATCAGCCAGTATGAATTGAACAGAAGTGCTTTCCTTTGCTTTCTTACTCCATTATTATGTAACGTAAGAAACATTACCTACTTCCTTATTGCCAAACGCCTATTTGAACATCTGCTGTCATTTCACATACCTTGATAATCCTCATCAAATTCACAAATATTGTAGTTTCTTTACATCTCCCTATAGCACTCCAAGCGAGCATTTCCAAATTTGTCTCATTTTATTGACTTTTATTTTTTAATTTTATTTTCTTTTAACCACTTGGAACTAAAGGCAAATTTTCCAGATCCTCATTAAGGCTTTGTGCATTGCTGTTGTTGTGGTGAATTCAACAATATAGACACTCACAAGAGACCAAAAATTTAGGAATGAACAAAGCTTTATTCGAAAGTCAATGATGATGGATAGCCTCTGTTAAGGAGCCAGATAAGACGTCTGCCCTGATCTGTGATCTGCCTGCAGCTCAAAAACCTTTTGGCTTTCTGTAGTAAACACACAATCATGTTAGCCCATTTTCGGGAATTTTACAAGAATGTCACAACCTTAGCACAAGGTTTACATTTCCCAGAAGTCTCCTGTCATGTGCTAGTCAGGCAGAACTAGGGTAGACATTGTGGTTTAATATTTAGCCCACTTACCAATTTGTTGTGCTTGTTCAGTTCCTATTTTATAGCTCTGTTTTCTTTCAGGGGGTTTATGACTTACCAGGGTGAGGGAGTGAGGAGTGAGTTCAACTATACTTGAAGTGAACTTAAGTGACTTCTCTTAAAATGGATTTACAAAAAGAAAATGGATTCTATCTTGCCCTATCACTGTAAATGAGTTAATTTAAAAGAAACCACAAAATCCTGGAAGGAGAACCTAAACAACTTGACCAAATCATCAAAGACCCCGTGATCCCATGGGATCATGTGTGGACTGCCCTTATATCTGAGGCTGCTCTATGAGATTGTCCACTACCTCCTTGTTCTTTTCCAGGCAAGCAGCATTTCTGTGACAAATTTACCACCTTACCATTGTCCATGCCATCACCTAATGAATTCAAAATACAAACTGTAAATCCATAAAATCTCCATGTGCTCTCTGCAGCATGGAAAGATACCTTGGCGGGACAGTTCTTGATTTCTTTGTCAGGAATACTTCTTGACTGGTCACACTCTTGAGTCAGAAGCTACTGTTTGTGCTATTTTACAAATTATATAGAAATCATCCCCATCAAGAATGTGAGTAAGTGGGGCTGGGGATTTAGTTCAGTGGCACAGTGCCTGCCTGGCAAGCTCAAGGTCATGAGTTTGATTCCTGGTACCGGAAGAAAAATAACAACAAAAAAAAACAAACCCAAAAACAAAAAGAATGTGAGCAAGCAAAGAAACTAGAAAATATCCTCATAAGCACTCAAGAAATGTTTCTTATAACAGAAAAATTGTCTGAGGAAGAAGTTAGCAACAATCATTCAGAGTTAAAAACATTCCTTTTTTTTTCTGAGCAAGAAGGGGGCTGGCAATTTCTCATGATAAATTTTAGTGCCCTCCAATTCCTGTTATCAACTTAGGTTTAAATGTGATCCAAGTTAACAATATTATTTCAGGTAAGAAATAGTATTCTTTGAGAAGAATCTTATAATTCTATCTGTTCATAGTGATTTCAGAGTTCTCATCAACTCTACTTCTTGACTACAAATCCCCACTTGTCTATTTACAAATAGATTCAGTTTCAATTTCTCTTCCCTGTTGTCATACTCCTGTATCCACCAATTAAACTTGAATAATTTTTTCTTACTATTCTCAAAATGACACATGGTTTTTATTTCCTTCCCACAGTTTATCTGGTTGTAAACTATAACGTACAGTGAGACATGGGAGCAGTGTTTCCATTCATTAACAATACATCAAACCATGAAAGTGGTAACAGGTATCTATGAAGCCTAATCTCAGCAGGAGAGAATTCCATTACATTTTTAGGCATGAAATGAGATGTCATTAACTCACTGCTCTGAAGTTCATGTCATATGAGGCCCTAGCTCATCATGTTCTATGAGGCCCTGGAGCAAGAGCAAGTCTGTTGGCCCCTGTATCTGGACTCTCATTCTCCTGTGGATTTGACCTTTTTGTCTCATCTTTAAATAGTGGACTGATTGTTTCAGCATATAGTATATTTCTAAAACCTACATGGAGTACAAACCATCACATAGAGCACTCTTCCACAGATGTTTGTTGGATAAATTCAAATCGATCTTGGTCTTCTTCTGAGATGGATTCCTGAATCCTTGAGTCACCTGCTTAATTCCTGCACTCAGTGTTTATTCAAGCACATCCTGCACCCTATATGTACAACAATATTTGAGGAAGATGAGGAGTTTCTGCAATTTCAAGTTAAGTTTCCATTTGAAATTGTTCTTTTCTCACACTTTACTGTAAACACAAAGAGAATCTAAGCAGTACCTTCAAGAAGTGGCTTTAAAATCTCCAGGAAATAAGTCAGGGGAGACTTGCAAATCATAGTTTCCATCCAACAGGCCACTGTTTGGAAAAGTGCTCTACTCCCTTAAAATAAATTCAGATTTTTCCATTTTAAAATATCATTTCAGGAGAAAAACAAGTAAAAATATGCAAAGTGAAATTCTGAGATGACAGCCCTAATGAGTAGGTGATTTTTTGTTTCCTGGGTGTGTGAGGGAGAATGTTACAATTGTGACAAAATCAAAGAGCATTGGCTTTGTACCCTAAACTTTACATTTTAATATGGAGATCCTGAATTTCTACCTTCTGTCTAAGTGAAGCTCAGTGGGAGGCAGCCTCATCCTCAGAATCCTCCACGGGATGGGATGCAGCTGTGTTCTGTTCTCCACCCCTGCTTTTTGATGCTTCCTCCCAGTCCTGGTACTCAGGGTGGCACAAGCACTCAAGGAAGAGTGCTTCCAGGAGCTATTCACTGGGTAAATGCTTCTACATGTCCATTATGCATCTGTTTCTTCTGGAAAGTATTTTAGTTTGAATTTTTACAAAGAATAATAAAGATTGTCTTCATTGTGGTGGCAAAGAGACTTCCCTCCATTTTAGAAGTCCCTTAAAGTTTAGAGGAACTCATTCTTGTTTTCTAAATCATATGTCAAGCAGTTTCCATTTGTAATCAGTTTCTCTTTCTCATAAATTTTGTTTCTCATAAATGCTATAATGGCTCCCTGAGTATGCTTATCACCATGTGATTAGATAAACTCTATATTCCACCTTTCTGGAAATTACTGGCTATTTTTAGAAACTTGATCAACTGCTGTATAAGCCACTGTTTTCCTATCCTTTGGGTTGATACTTCTAACTGACAACAGTTGGGATATTGTCCATGTGCTAAATGAAACCCAGTTTGTTTCTATTTCTTGACCTGTGTAAGTGATTCTGGCTTCTCACCATAACATTTTGGAGGCCCCAGAGAGATACTCATGGAGAAGTCCCATGGGTGAGGGGGCCCCATGCCTCCTCACCTTGATTTCAACCTTCAGTGGCAGCCCCTCCCTCCAGCTGATTTCAGCTGGCCACCTGGGAAGATTATAGAGCAGGATGCCATGGCTGTCCATCAGAATAAGTACACCCCACCACCCAATCAGTGTAAGAATTGGTAACTGTGATTCACTAGGGTTTTGCAAAATGACAATTTGATGGACCCATTCTGGATGCAGGGACCATTTGGTATTGGGGTGGGTGAGAATTCGGTTAATTTTGTTTGATGGGCTAACCAGTCTCCTGGACAGGCCAGCTTGATATCTCAGTGTAACTGTGAATTCATTGTTGGTTTCATCAGTTCTGGTTCCTCTTTCTAATTTACTCTAATTTGAGAGTCAGTTGGTAGCAATTAATAGTTACTGGGAGTGTTTCATTTGCTTGTCTGTTCATTTTGTATTTCTCCAAATGTGTCAGAGATTTTAGACCCAAGCTGAATATGTCACTTGGTTTGGAGGGCTAATAATGCCACAGAGGGCCCAGCCTGTTTGCCACACATCATCACAGGAAAGGCCATCCCCTCAAACTTTGCTTCCCTTGGACTTTTGTTAACACTGTTGGCTGAGTGGAGGAGGGAAGATCTGCTGAGGTAAACTGTTTTCTCTTTGTTATAACTGGGGTTATCTTGGGCTCCACAGACAGTGGGCTAACTGTTCTGAATTACATGATTAAGAATTTTGACAAGTTCAAGGGTGATTATGGGGTGAAAATGAAACCTGAAAGACTCCACACCCTGTGTAAGTTGGAATGGCCAGCTTTTGATGTGGGATGGCCAGTGAAGGGAATGATTCATCCTCCATAGCCAATAGAGTATGGAATGTTGACGCCAGGAAGCATGGGCATCCAGATCGGTTTCCCTGTATAGATTCCTGGCTGCATGCTGCTCAGACATTGCCCCAGTGGTTTAAAATGTATATTTGTGGTTTTTCTGATTGACTTCTGGTGATGAAGGACAGGTCTCCAAAACAGAAGCCCCCTGTTCTGCCCTGAGTCCCCAAGGAAGGTGACACCATACTTGGTCTCCTTACTCTGCCACTGCCCTATCCTACTTCTTATCCACCTCAGTGTCCCCACAGGCAGCTCTCTCCAAAACCTATTACAGTTTCAAAAATAGATTTTCCTGAGATGGTTAAATTAGATTAAAATATGTTTCATAATAGAGAAGATATAGAGTAGAAACTCAAAGAGGAAAAAAGAAAAGTGATGCTGACAACTTACAAAAAAGAGAATCAGTCAGGGATTGGAGAAAAAGGACAAAAACAGAGAGATAACCTCATCAGGGAGCATGCCGTGCTCCTCTAGACCCAGACCAATGTGCCTACTGCAGAGAAAAGGGACATTTTAAACAAGAATGTGCAAAGCTGCTAGAAAAGTGGAAGAGAAAATGTTGATGATGGATATGGGGGAAATTTCAAAATGATGGATTCAAGGGTTTTATCTCTTGGCCTCAGGAAACCCACCTTAACCACAACAGTAGGCTCATAAACTATGGTTTGGGACTCCTTTGGGTAACAAATTTTTGTGCATCAAATTTTGATGTGTCTTTGTTTATTGCTTATGACTGCTA
>NW_004956028.1:8794-9904 GCF_000276665.1 Chinchilla lanigera
CCTGGTGCAAGTGGAACAATTATATGTCAGACAACTGGTAAAAGACTCAAAGAAGAGCTGTGCTACCAGTGCCATGCTGGAAACACCTGAGGAGCTCCAACTGGATCAGGCCTTCTGGGTGTTTCCTGAGAGCACCTGTGATTTGGCCACCCATCTATAGTGACTCTTACTTAGTTTTCTGGGCCACGTTTAACTTGGTAACCTTTGTAATAATGGTGGTTCTTTATGCTCACATCTCTCGGTGTGTTCACTAGATTATAAAAATGTCTCAAAAGGTAAAAGCTTTCTATATACTAGATAAAATTGATTGACAAAAGAGCCTGTTTTATTCCAAGATAGAGATTTAAATGTGTTACAAAAATGTTACAGTGATATATATGGCTTTGATTTAATTGTAAAACTGTGTAGCAGCTGTCTGTTAACATTGGCAGAGATTCAAGTACTCATACATCCATTAACAGTGCTCTGGTCATAACTTATATTTCATTTTCAACATTTCACTCACATTTGAGTGAACTCATTTCACTCACATCTGAGTGCTTTATACTCAGATGACATTTTAATAATTAAGTTTACTTGTCTACTGCAATATAATGTCATTGATTGGAATTATCTTCTGGATGTTCAAAAACAGAGGTTTAGAGACCAAAATTTAGAGACCAAAAACGTCTCCACAAATTGGTTCATTGTTACTGAGAGACTACAAACCCCAAGACTCACCATCATATAAAGGGCTATACATGTCCTAAAAATGGAAAATATGTCCTTGAGGGGGAATGTGGTGGCAAAGAGATGTCACTCCCTTTTCTAAAATGACTTTTAGAAGTCATTTAAACTTTAGATGAACTCACTCTTGTTTCCCAAATCATATGTCAAGCAGTTTCCATTTGGAAGAAGTTTCTATTTCTGATAAATGATGGTTCTGACAAATGCTATAATGACCCTATGACTATAACAATCACCATGCGATTAGATAAAGGCTGTATTCCACCTTTCTGGAAATTACTGGCTAATTTTAGAAACTGGACCAACTGCTCTATAAACCACTGTTTTCCTATCCTCAGGGTAGATATTTCTAACTGGCAATAGTTGGGGTATGGTCCGCATGCT
>NW_004956029.1:0-1243 GCF_000276665.1 Chinchilla lanigera
CATGCTACAAGATGTTGTGAAATACACTAATAATGCAATATAAGTAAAATACTCTCTATGCACCAATATTAGTATTCAAAATTATGTTTACCTCACTATGTTAACTAAAAGCCTTCATAACAGGACTTAATCATCCTAATCATCAGAATCTAAAGGATATATGGAAAAGTGACAGATGCAGTGTTGAAGTTTTTAGAACAATAACAACACTGGAGATTTGGTTTTCTTCAAACATCTATTTTTTTTTATTATTAGAAAAAGAAAAAAAAGAATTTCAAAACAAGACAATAGGACAGTAACAATAATTAATACATTGCATACTGTTATCTTCAGAGTAGTTACTCAGAGTACAATATATAGACATGAGATATTGTACAAACAATATTAACACAAACCTTTCTTTTCAACGAACCAAGAGAAATTAGCAGTATAACTATCTTAACTATCTTGTTTATATATTTTTTTCTTTTTATCTTCCTTCCTTTCCCCTGTTATAGTTTCTCTTTCTTTTGAATAGTTTTTCCCACTTCACAATATCTATTGCATATTTTGGATCTTATTTACTCTTTTAGTTTCTCACACTAGAGAGACAATATGATGTTTACACATATGAGTCTGGTTTACTTCACTTCTGAGTATGGTCTCTAGTTGCATCTTGCAAGTTCACGATAGAGAAATGTATAGTATAATCTTTGGATTTCAGAAAGACATAATATTGGCCTCCCATTATGGCAAAGAAAAACAAAGTAGTATTGATACTGTCAATGTTACAGTAGATGATAACATAAGTAGTGAAGCTGGGCATGGTGGTCCATGCCTGTGATCCCAGTACTTGGAAAGCTTAGGCAAGAGGGTCCTGAGAGTTCAAGGTCATCCTGTACCACAATGTGGTTTCAAGGCTAGCCTGGACCACATAGTGAGACCCTGTCTTTAAAAAAAGATTTGTACTGAATCTTCAACACAAATGCAGCCAGAAATGGTCACATTTTACAACAAAACAAAAGGTAGAATCAAGGATGAATTACTATGATGTCACTCCAAACAAAAAACACAAAATGTTGGTCAATGTTTGTGTTTTACTCAATCCTAAATGCGTCGGCATAAATAGTTTCACAATTTACAAAAAAAAAAAAAAAAGGCACAAAATATCACAGAGAAATTTTCTTAGAGGATTGGGACTGGAATGGATAAATGATAAATTACAATAGAAGAACAACAATATGTATCTGCCCAAAGAACTCCA
>NW_004956029.1:2503-3954 GCF_000276665.1 Chinchilla lanigera
CAATGAGAGGAATAAGTAAATTTCTTTCAGTAATAACTCTCAATGTGAATGGTTTAATTCCAAAGTAAAAGACAACACTGGTAAGACAGATCAAGAAACAAAATCCAACACTTTGCTGTAAACATGAAACACATTTGGCCAGGAAGATGGCAGTAAGCAGCAACAAATCAGCCTCTCCAAGATTCAAATACAGACACAAAAACAATAAGTTGGGGAAGAAAGAAAAAGAGAGGTACATCCCTGGGACCCAGGAAGGACCTGAAGGGAAAACTGAAGCCTACAGACAAAAATGCAGAAAAAGGAAGGGGCAACCTGCACTTTCTCTCTAGATACTGACTCATGGTGTGGAAAAGGAAAACTGAATCTACAGAGACACAGTGAAAGTCGTGACTTCTGAGGCTTCCAGGAAGAAATGCGCCAATGGAATAGAGTCGTGCATGCTGTACCCTGCAACAGTTGGTGAGTGACTCCAGTTTAAGTGACTGTCATGTCTCCTAGAAAAAGTGCTTGGTTGGTTGCCCTTTTAGGGAGGGAGCAGCTGAGCCCAGAGCTCAGAAGAGCCTTGGGTCAGCTACATCTCAGGGTTCTCAGTCTTAAACTACCACAGTGAATGGGAGAGGGACAATCGTGAGCAACACCCACAGTCAGGGAGCAGTGCTCAGTCTGGCAAGAGACACCCAGACTGTTATAAGCTAAATAAATCAGGCCCAAACCTGACAACCAGAGGTCAGGCTCAGCCTGAAATGCCATGAATTTGAAAGTCCCAGAATGAACAGCATGCCCTAATCTTACTGCTGGCTTGCTGGGATTATTTAGCACGGGTCTGGGCTCTGCCTGCCTCCTTTGTTTGCTATGGAGAACAGAGTCCTGAACTGAACACTAAACATTGTCACAAAGCTGTAGATCCCGGAAGATAACCACAAGCTTGAAATCACAGAAAAATGACTTCCTCTTTTAACATTTTTCTTTGTTTTTGGTTTTGCTGTTGTTATTGTTCATTTGTATTTTTTCTGATTGTTTTTGTTTGTTAAGGTGATCATCCTTTGTAGGCTGTTTTCTTTGTTCTTATTTTTGTTTTTTAATTCTTGTATTCACTCCTATCTTCTTCACCAGTTTCCTGAAGCTTGGGTAATCTTCCTCTGTCTTTCAATCTTGCTTCTAATCAATTTTATCCATTTATGTCTCTACTATTTACTATTTTCTCATTAAAATATTTTCCCCTTAGGGTAAAATCACTGTTGAGTGGATATTTTCTGTACACAATGTTCTGACTTATCTTAGATTTTGTCATATAAACAGAAATCTTGTACCTACGTTTAAGCATGGAAAATTACTAGTTATCACAGTTTGTCATCTTCCAGTCTGTGTTTGATACCATTGTTCTTACTGATCATATTGCTTTAGCCAAGGTGACATAGTTGTTGTGATTAACTGATCTTCCTTTTATGCCA
>NW_004956029.1:5564-6499 GCF_000276665.1 Chinchilla lanigera
AAAATTTTCAACATCATTGATTGAACCCTTCTCCATTGTTAGTAGGAGTGTAAACTTGTACAACTACTATGGAAATTAGTATGTAGATGTTTCAAAAAATTACAACTAGACGTCCCATTTGACCCAATCATTCCCCTTCTAACTAACTTCCCAAAAGAGATAAAAGCATAACAGTGATGTACACATATCCATGTTTATAGCAGCACAGGTCATAAGAAATATTCCCAAAGTAATTCCTAGAAACTAGCATTGCCTTAATTCCAGACCAGAGAAGGAGCCAACTAAAAAGCCATTTATAACAAATTCAATGCCTATATCATATTAAATGGGGAAAATTGAACTCTTCCCCTTTAACATCAGGAACAAGACAAGCATGTCTACTATCACTCCTGTTCAACATAATATTCAAAATGTTAGCCAAAACAACCAAGCAAGAAATAAGAATGATACGGATAAGAAAGAAATTCAGATTATTATTATTATTTGCAGCAAACATGATCCTCTACGTAGAAGACCCAAAAATCCCACCAAAAGACTAGAATTAATAACCAAGTTTAGCAGTGTAACAAAATACAAAATCAACACATAAGAATCAATAGCATTCTTCTACACCAATAATAAAACCACTGAGAAAGAAATTCAGAAAACATCAATAATAGGATTTTAAAAATTAAGTTCCTGGGATTAACCTAAAGAAGAAAGTAGATCACCATAATGAAAACTATAGTACTCTGAAAAGGGAGAGCAAGAAAAATGGAAATATATCCTCTGTTTCTGGATATGCAGAAGCAATATAATCAAAATGCCTATACTTCTAAAACTGATACACAGCTTTAATGCAATTTCCATCAACATACCAATAGTATTCCTCACAGAACTAGAGAAAAACAAATTAAAGTTCATATGGTAACAAGAACAAAGCTAGAGACATTTCC
>NW_004956029.1:9059-10123 GCF_000276665.1 Chinchilla lanigera
GTGACATAATAGTTCTAACCAGCTGTTCTTCCTGTATACCAAGGCTGAGATTGCCTAAAGATCATAGAAAATACTGTGGGCCAAAGTTAAAGAATCGGGGGCTGGGCCAAGTAGACAGCAACTTCTCATCCCCAGTAAGTTGAAGAGGCAGTATCTTGCAACAGACTCAAAACCAAAAGCCAGCTACAACTGAAAGACATCTCTAAGAAGTGGCCATTTCATGATGGTTCTAAATGCTAGCAATAAAGCAACCTACCACAGGCAATTTACAACCATCAACCCAGGAATTAAACTAAAAGAATTATAGAAAATGAGAAGACACTTGAAAAAGGTGCAACCTCAGACTTCCAGCTCACTAAAGGCAAACTCAGTGGATAATGAGGTGAAACAATCAAAAAGACACCCACCTGGACTCTGAAGTCATAGCAACAGAAGTAGCAAAGCAAATGAATAAGGCTCCAGAAAAAGTGAAATCAGTAATAATTTCTCAGATAACTACTGAGATAGTGACCATAATGAAAGACATACTTACTGACTCCAGAGCAGATACAGATGAAAAAATAGAGTTGCTTAGGAAAATCATGGAAACCATGAATGCCCAACATAGGAAAGAAATGGAATCCATGAAACAGATTCAAACAGATGTCCAGATTAAAAATTCCATTGAATATGTATGTACAGAAGGATAGCTGGGATAACTGTACTGCTAATGTCTAATGGCTTATTGAAAGGAATAGGTAATGATTTGTTTATTGATTGATTGATTGATCAATGTTGCATGCTTATATCTGGTAATCTGAACAGCTAATTTGAAGACAACAATATGCAATATAACAACCATTGTTGAATTTCTATCATCTTATTTGGTGAAACTCTGCATCATTTGTAATTTTTCGTTTTGTTTTTATTTTTATTCTCTTTAATGGTTGATCAATCTTGCATTCTTATATCTGGTAATCTGAGCAACTTCACTGAAGATAAAAATATGTAATATAACAACCACTGTTAATTTCTATCATTTTGTTCTGAAACCCGGTATCATTCTTATTGTTTTTGCTTTGTTT
>NW_004956030.1:0-1029 GCF_000276665.1 Chinchilla lanigera
ATAGAAAAATATTGTGCATTTAAATTTGAGAACCTGGGTCCTGTAGAAATACTCTGTGGAGACCTGTCGTCTAGTAACTGCGAATTCTGTTTCTGTGGTTGGAAAAGAGCAGGTGTAACCGGGGATGTGTAGTACACCGATGTGAAAATGTTCCACACGTCTTAGAGCCTGTCTCCATTTCCGTTGTTTTGCTTCCTGTGTTCTGCTTCTTCCTGCCCACCGCCATCCCACATCTGCACATAATAAATGACAGGGAGCAGGGGAGAAGTAGTTCTGCCCTTCTGCAACCTGCTGTTCACTTTACCTCTAGAAGATGTGCATAGCCAATGTCTTGACCTCTGCCCTGAAACTAGAAGGGCATGTGTTTTCCTGGCCAAGATGTTTCTAGCTACACTCACCCTGAATCCCCTTCTTCCACAGGAAGACTCAGGCTTGTCTGACTTGATGTCAACAAAAGTGTCTACCACTCTCCGTCATGGTTACTGGCCATTATTGCTGTTAGGTGCCTATGCCATGTGCCAATATCTCTCGCACCTCGTCCTCCCCTGTGCCCAGTCACAGGTCCTCCCTCACCTTCTTACCCTCATGCCGCTAGGCCCAAACCCCTGGGTGTCCAGAACACTGCAGGTCTGCACAGAATTCTGACCACAGCTTTTCAGTTTCTTGAGCTGAGCAGCCTCTTTTTGCAAGTGCTGTTTTCAGGAAACCACAGATGGGAAGTATAAATGCTTATTCAGAGAAAGTCCAGAAAAGAAGTAGGAGAAAATGTCCCATTTATTTGAGGGGAAAAAAAAAAAAGTTTACAACTTTCCAAGTACAAAGGAGAAACGAGATTTTAGGAATTTAGAAAACAACTGCAAAGTTCCCTGGAAGAACTAATGTGCACAACAAAAGGATATTTTAGGAACACCTGGACTAGATTAGGCACTCAATAAATGTCTGAGTTCAGAATTTTGCAAGTTCTTAGAAAAGTATTCTAAGTAGAAATTTATCTAGGGGCTGGGGATTTAGCTCAGTGGCAAAGCGCCT
>NW_004956030.1:6399-7427 GCF_000276665.1 Chinchilla lanigera
AACAGTTGAAGTAGCAATTGAAGCTTTATGTACCTCAATTTCCTCAGGAATTAAGTGAAGACCATGCAATGACAGGTGTGTGTAAAAAGTTATGGGCATTCTGTAAATTAGAAACACTATGCAATTCTTAATTGCGTACTGTTTCTTTATATAAGTTAGAGTTTTAAGTGAACCATTTGCTGGTTGTACATTTTACTAATTCTTTATCAATGTTTAGGTATGTATCTCTACCTCAACATTATACCTGGCATCTTTCACGTTGGCATATTAAGCTTTTCTGGTTTTTATTATTTTTGTCAAGTCCACAGCAGCAGTGCTACTAGATAAGTATTAAATTATAGAACTGACAGAGTCTAAACATATTGATCAGTGGAAACAGAGAATGCAGACATCAAGCAGACGAATATGTTCACCTAATAATTGACTGACTGCAAAGGCACTTTGGTGGAGAAAGTACATTTTTCTTCCAGTGGTACTGGAAAACAAGTCATGCTGGAAGGACTTAAATCTAGGCAAAAATAGGCACTAGCAGGCAAAAGATTAAAAAGAAATCCTCCACTTACATTCCAATCCTTGCCCAAGAATTATTTTAATGGATAAAGTCAAGTGTAAAACATAGGAATATAAACCTTTAGAAAAAATTGGAGAAAAGCTGGCAGGATCTAGTCAAAGAGCTCTTAGACCTAATGCCAAGAGGACAGTGAAAGAAAATGTCAGTAAGTTGACAATTAAAAGTGTCATTTAAAATGTCATCTAAAGTGTCATTTAAAATGACAATTGAAAATGACAATTAAGAATTAAAAATAAATGTTCCTTGCAATATCCTATTAAAAAGATGAAAAGGCAAGAAACACAATGTGAGGAAATAATTTCAAGTCACATGGCCAATAGAGATGGAACACCTGTAAACACTTAACAGAAAAGAAAATCAGAAAATGGCTCATCCTGTGTGCAGACATTGTGCCAGGGAGGAGATACAGAGAAGTGGATGGTCAGGAGGACAGCAGTGAATGCTGCCGGAATAACCC
>NW_004956031.1:0-9570 GCF_000276665.1 Chinchilla lanigera
GATGTATAAGAAATTAAGTCTCTAGCTGTGAAAAGAGAGCATTACAAAAACAGTGAATTGTTTTTGGCTTTTCTCTTACAGAAATGTGAGGTCTCGGGGCGGGGGATTTAGCTCAGCGGCAAAAGCGCCTGCCTGGCAAGCGCAAGGTCGTGAGTTCCGGTACCGGTACCGGAGAAAAACCAAAAAAAAAAAAAAAAAGAAATGTGAGGTCTCTATATTAATTAGAATTTGAAATGTCTTCTATTTGATGTTGACTTAAATTCTGGAAGTAACCTTCAAAAAGCTGTCTTAACTTTATAATACACTATATATATATTCTTTCATCTTTCACACATTCACAGTGGCACCGTAATTCACATGTCTTACTGCCAGGGTGCTTGAACTACTGGTGGTCTATGCATGACTGTCCCATCGGATGGCTTGTACCACTGGTGGTAGAAGTGGTACAATCACATGTATACTACCAGTGGGTCAAGCTGGTGGAACCATGTTAATGATATATGATGAATTTAACTTAGTTATGCAATATTTTGAAATAGCAAGTTTCAAATTAACTATAAATAAATGTAACTATTATGTGTCAGAGGTTAGAAGATTGTTAAAGGTAACTGTGCTTTACTAAAAATGAACAATAGGTAGTTGATTATGACTGATTTTTCTCTTTTAGGGGAATTTTTAGAAAAGGTACGACAGAAAAAAACCCGTGATATTACTGTTTTGGACTTGGGATGTGGTAAAGGTGGAGATTTGCTGAAATGGAGAAAAGGAAGAATTAGCAAGCTCGTTTGTACTGGTAAGATAAATGCTAATATTGGAAAGAGTAATTTGTGATCAATTAGGTGAATAGGAAATAAAGGTTTCCTTGCTATCATGATGTTGGAATACCTTGTGGCAAGTCTTCCAGGGGCTGTGCAAGAGGTGGGTGTTTTTTAAAAATTAGTTATAGGACTTCCCCAGTGGTTTTCTAATATAGTTAATGAGGTTGGGATAACTTACCCTTCCTGAGAAAGGCATGAAGCTGTCAAAAATAATAGGAGTCATATCTAAAGGACAAACTTGTAAACTTTTCCATTGGCTAAGATAGGAATTCAGACATCAAAAAGAATAGTGATTGAACATTAAATAAAGGAAAAGACCTCATTGTTCACTCTTGGAAGTTGCTGAAAGACTTACTTTGAAACTCATAAGTGTGGGGAGAGAATAAAGCGTTTTCTTACCTAATATAAATAGTTTTTCAAGGTAACCAAATGTTTGAAATAGGAAATTCCTCTTTATTGAAAAGTCATCATAGATAAATGGAGGAAGAATGATAATAACATTAGAGAATCAGTGTTTTTTCACCTGCAATAATAGATTGAGGCAACAATCTTAAAAAGATCTGGAAGCTATAGTGAAAATTTGATGGGAGCTTGATAAATGAATGAGTCAAGCACCTGAACACAGTGATCAGTCTGAACACTGAAGTGGGACCTGCAGGTGTCCTGTTCTTTCTGATGTAAATTAGAGGAAGAACAGCAGCCACCTCCAGAGTATTGTTTCAGTGTCTCTATCAGCAGTTCTGCTTTTTTAGGGAGGTGGAGGTTGAGACAAGGTCTTGCTACATAGTCCAGCCTGGCCTTGAACTCATGGCAGTTTCATTGCCTTAGCCTCTTGAGTCCTGGGATTACAGGTGTGCACCAACACACCTGGCATCAGTCAGTAGTTCTTAAGTCTTTAGGTGTGATGAGTCCTGAATATGCTTAAAAGTTATTGAAGACTAGAACATGTGCTTTATCGTACGGTTGGTACTTACCCTGTGAAAAGTTAAAACTGAGATTTTTAGAGATAATGTTTTAATTCATTAAAATTTAATGAGCATACTGGTAGTTTTTCTTTTTTGACATTTTTGCTAGAAAAGAAAAAAGAAAGAAAAAGAAATACAAAAAAACTGAGCTGGGGATATAGTGTCATGATGCCTGCCTGGCAAGTGTGAGGTCCTGAGTTTAATTCCCAGATTGAAAAAAAAAAAGAAATACATTTTTGTTAGTCCTTTTAGGGTGTGGAATAATAGACCAGTAGATTCTCAATTGATTCTGCACTAAACCTATTACAGCATTATTTTGGTTGATAAGTAATTATAAAATGAAAGCTATTTTAATAGCTCCTTTAGATAATTGTGGATATTTATCTTTGATTCTACAAATGGTAGTTGCTTAAAGGTTAGTTGTAATGTGCAGCCTTATTGACAAACATTTTATACTACATTACGCTAAAATCCATTGATCTGCCTTGCTGTCCTGCATGGAATTGTGATACTTGGAAAATACTGTTCATACTGAAGTAATGCAGATCTTCCAAATGTTGACACCATGGAATCGCATTTGTTTAGTACCACACTCATCAGAGAGGCTTTATACACTTGGAAGGTGTTCATCCGATGATGAGTACAAGTTATTCAAATTGGAAATTGCCCATGAAAGTCATATTTTATCTTTGGCAGCAAATACTATTCATTGTTTTCCTGAAAACAACAGTGTTCATTTTCAATAAAATATGTACCAGATACTCAAGTTTGAGTAACGATGGTTTGCCATTCTTTCAAGTCTTTCTGTGAAGAGTGGCCAGTCCAGCATACAACTCAGAATAGTCACAACTAATGTTGCCCTAAAGGGATGTCACACCTTGTTATACAGGAGAAGGATTTTTTGCTACTTCCCATTTCATCTCATAGGCTATTAAAAGATGTTTTCAAGAGCCAAGATTTCATGAAGTTCTGCTTTGTTAGAGGCCTTTCTAGATGACAGTAACTTTCCCCATGAGTGTGGGTGCTGTTGAGGGGCTGTGTGACCCCCACCATTGCTTTTGCATCACAGTGCAAATCTCAGAGCAGGATAAATGGCAAAACACTATTATGAAAATAAAAACTTGATGTTTCCAAAAGTGAACTTAGGTAGTGTTGGTTTTATCATCATTCAATTAAGATATCTTCCTGCTTTTAACTTTGAATAAACATTTAATAATTGTGCTGGAACTTTTTTGGTGTTAGTACCTATTAGGAAAGCTTTTAGTTCCTATTTTTAAAAAATAATAGCGCATTTGTACTGTAACATACACTGCTGTTTTAAGGGAAATAAAACCTTATTAACCCTAGATTTCATGCCAAGTGTATCAGTTGAGATCCTTGTGAGGATTTTTGCCCTTGTGTGTTGACGGATACTAACAGCCTTCTACCTTTTCTGTTGACAGTCACTGACACACTTCTTCCACTTTCAGATATCGCCGACATTTCTGTCAAGCAGTGTCAACAGCGGTATGAGGACATGAAAAATCGTCGTGATAATGAATATCTTTTTAATGCGGAATTTATAACTGCTGACTCTTCAAAGGTACAGGGATTTTCTTTTTGTTGTTTTAATCAACTTATTTGTTAAAATGTGCTTTGAAACATTAAAAACCTTAGGATGTGCATTTATTCAGTTTCAACTAGAAATTCTTTTATCATAAGTTCCCCTCAGCAACTCAGTGGGTACTTCTGGGAATTTGCTTCTATAATTTGAGTTGTTGAAATCATTCTGTTGCTTTTTGATTTGAACAAGATTTATTTTCTAGCACAGTTGTCCCTCAGAATCTGCAGGGATTGGCCCCACAAATGCCAAATGCAAAAGAGCTCAAGTCCCTCGTGTAAATGATAATAGTAGTGTTTGTAGGCAACCTGTACGCACGCTCCAGTGTGCTTTGTGTATACTTACATACTTACAGTACTGCTACGGTGTTGGTGCTATGTTGACTTTATTGTTTGCGGAGTAATGGCAGGGAAAAAGTCTGTATGGATACTGTTTCTCTTTCCTTATATTTTCAGCATACAGTTGTTTGAACTCATTGATGCAGAACCTGAGGCTACTAATGACTGACTATGTTTTGAAATAGAACTGAACTCTAATAATGTTTTGTTCACCATGTAGTTTATTAATTTCCCAATGTCAGAATCTTTTCGGTTTTTCCATTTTCAGTCTGTTTCTGAACTGTGTATGTGAAGTGGGGAGGCGGGTGCTGAGGATCACACCCAGGCCTTTGCACATGCTTGGCAAACACTCTCCTGCCGAGTGACAACCCATTTCTGAATTTCTTAACTGTAGAATTTAAGGGCCAATTGAGTGGTAAAAGACTCGTGGTGAACTTGGTGATCTTTGTCTGACCTGTTAAACTGTAGATACCTTTGTCAATTGTGCACATTTTGCTTGCAGTTTTGAAAGTGGAAAAGAAGTGTAAAATATTGCTAGGAAGTTGGAAACCTTCAAACATTTTTATTTCTTTAAGATGCCAATGTTGAAAAGGTCAACTTTAAATGTCATATCTGATAGCTGCATTATTAAACATGATTTTGGGATCCTTGGATCTTTAACTTACATGCAAATAGGAATCAAATACTTTTTTGAGCTAGAATCAGAGTGATTTCATTGTGCTCCTCATACATAGCAAGGGGAAGGAGAACTGAAGACTGATTTAAAGAGTTGGTTAATGGCAGGGCTTGTCTACTTTTAAGAACTCTAAATTCTGGGAATTAAGGTACCAAAAAGTTTCTCATCCATGTTACCTTTGCTTCACAATATTAATCCATTTTAATTTGTTTCAGGAACTTTTAGTTGATAAATTTCGGGACCCAGAAATGTGCTTTGACATCTGCAGTTGTCAGTTTGTCTGTCATTACTCTTTTGAATCCTCTGAGCAGGCTGACATGATGCTCAGAAATGCTTGTGAGAGACTCAGCCCTGGAGGCTACTTTATCGGTACCACTCCCAATAGCTTTGAACTGATGTAAGTACTTTTAAATGCACGAGGTTTACAAAATATGTACTATTAAGTAGCAAATGTTTATCACAAATAGAGTTCACAAGACACGCTATTTAGTCTTACAAGTGCTGAGCACTTAATGTACTATATTTAAGTAGATGCTTAAAGATCTAAGATAACCTTTTAGAACCTTACATGTAGTTTGGAGACTGAGGTTATGCTGAACCAGAGGTGACTGTGGTAGGCAAGTTACCAATCAAATACTGAGGACCAGAGACTTAACCAACCTAACTTTTTCTTAAGACTATTAATGGTATTTTAGTGTATTTCTTCTGAAGAGTACCTTGAATCCAATTAAAAACTAGTAAAGTGACTTTTTAAGTTGTATCATGTACTTTTTCAACATGCATAATCTCATCAAGATTTAATCACTTTAATCTTTCTTATTTTGGCTGGGGAATAATCCTGATAGAAGTCGCCTTGAAGCTTCAGAAACAGAATCATTTGGAAATGAAATATATACTGTGAAATTTCAGAAGAAAGGAGATTATCCTTTATTTGGCTGCAAATACGACTTCAACTTGGAAGGTGTTGTGGATGTCCCTGAATTCTTGGTCTATTTTCCATTGCTAACTCAGTAAGAATGTCATTAATCTGTTACTGTGTTTTTCTTTTTCTTTTTTGTCTTGTAAAAAAAGAAAAAGGGGGAAGGATCATTATTCCTACTCATTCCATGTTTAAAGTGGCACTGTAAGAAGTCTAATTGTGTAAGAAAAGATTGTAGCCTCAGATCCCCCATTGGTGCCATGGACCTCTGAGAGCCTCGTTTAGTTTTCTTTTATTTCTGGAAATGATTTTATCCTGTGGATAAGAAAGGAGCCAGTTGCCTTCACCTTGTGGCGGAAAATACTAAACCTTGCAGATAGCAAAATTTTTTCTTTAAGTAACTGCTAGTAACTTTGGAAATATGAAGTGAGTCTTTGTAAATCAGAGGTCCTCATTTTTTGATAGAGGTAGGTGGCAGCTTTGGATGGCCTGTGTCTAGCAGTGTTGATAGAAGTATCGTTTAGGAATGTATTCCCCCATGCTTCTGAACTCCTAGGACTCGTGGCGAACTCTGGACACAGGAAGAGTTCCGGGTACTGGGCTGTATCACATAAGGCTGCAAGGCCTTGTGGTATACCCTGGTTTTGGGGTTTCCCTGCTGGGGAGAGGACTGGAGTCAGCTTTCATGGAGGTCACATCATAGCTGAATATTGACTGAGACAAGCAGGAGCTTTATTTTGTTTAGTTTTGATTGTTGATTGTTTGAATTGGGACTTAGCTTGTAAAGTTATGGATGTAGAATTTTTAGTTTTATACTAATTGTAAAAATTTTAAACAATAACATAATAAAGACAAGTAACATGATTGAACATTAGGAAAATAATACGCACAATTTTATAAGTATGGTATTTATAAAATTAACTAATTTTATTAAAATTAATAAATTAGAAAAATGTTACTACTTTTCAACTTTATAAAAGAAATTAAACAATTGTTTTTCATATTTTTCATATGTTAGGTTTTTGTTTTTGGTTCACATAGTTGGTGGTTTTAGTAAATCCAAGAAGATACTTTTTTAAATGCTAAGCAAGCTTAGGAATCTTTTTTACTTACGTTGTCTAGTGATAAACTTACAAAGTTACAAGTCCTGACAATATATACTTTTTAAGAAATTTATTTCTTTATGTTTTGAGGAAAATTATTCATTAAAATGGGTATTTGGTGAGAGAATCAGAAAATGTATAAAGGCCTTTTTGCCTGTCATTAAAACAGAACAAAAATTTAATCACCTTTTATTGCAGAACCTTTCTGCTAGCCCAACTTGGGTTCCTTGTAATTGCAATATTTTCACATTATCAAACTTGATTTTAAATCTAAAGGCTGTTTCGGAACTGTCTGGAGTAGAAGGGACTGACCTTCTCTCCTCATGGAGGGCTGGCTAGGGTGGCAGCTCTGCCTTGTGCATGCTCTTTGCACATGAGTGCCACAGCTCACATGTCCCTCACACACAAGCCCTCCCTTGCCTTGTGAAAGTCATCCTCTTCCTCTGCTACTCCCTTACCCTGCTGCCTAGAGTCATCTCCTGGCTTCCTTCAGCAGACCATAATAATACATTTGGTAAATGCAGTGGGGAAAGTGAACCTCAGTGTAACGGTAGACCAAATGCAGCGAGCACTTAAGGAAGACGTCTGGAGAGAAGTGATGTTTCAGTCAGGTGCACAGGAGATGGACAGTGGCAACAGACAGTGTGTGAAGCCCCAGAGTGGGACAGGAGCAGAAGAAGGAAAGCTTATGACTGCCTCTTAGGGAACCAGGGGCCCAGCTGCCCGAGAGGAGGCAGGATTCCTTGCAGATGTCACATTGAGAGCTTTTGAATTGTGTACTAGGTATGGTGGAGCCCTGTGGAGGTTGTTCAGGGTGAGTTGTGACACTGACTACATCTGTATTTTTGGAAGCTTAATTTGACTGCATTTGGATATTTATCGAAGGACATTAATACTGGAAGGCAGGGGACAAGAGAAGAGGTTGCTGGAGTGGTACAGCCAGCCAGATGGTGGTGGTCATTAGAACAGGGTGGTAGCAGACAGAGTATGAAGTGAACCTCTTTTTGGAGGACTTGGTGTGATGTGGGCTTGGGAGAGTGAGACAGGCAGGTTTAGTGCAGTAATGTAGAATGGCAGAAAAAGAATCGTGTGTGGCTCAGTCTTAAACATGTGAAGTTAGAGAATGTCTGCGACACGCACGGGATAGATTTGATGAGCACTGGAGTAAATGCAAGTGATGAGAGAGTAGACCTCCCAGGCAATGATGATGAAGACCACTCCAGACCAGTCTCTTCAAAACCTGAGATTTAGAAGTTCAAAGCAAAACAAAACAAACAAAAAATATGCAGAGAGACAGCGCAAGATGTAAAAATTAAGAGAATGCAGGAGATAAAAGTGAATCTTTTAAGAAGGAATTGGCAGCTGTTTTCATGCAGCTATGTGGGGCTGCAATAGAATAGAATGGAATTAATCTGAAAATGTTTCCTCAGCCTCACCCCATCTTAGAGCCCCAAACGCTGGCCTTCATTACACTTTCCACCTGTGTGCTACATGGGGCAAGCTATGGGATTTAGGACATATGTTTCTTTGTAGGTGTGGTTACTCTTAATTACATTTCTTTGTAGTCGGTTTATGAAGGAAATGGCAGCTTTCTTAGTTAAGTCCCGAATATGTCGCTGTTGTTATAGCAAAGTAAGCTATTGAGGAATTACAGCTGTTTTGGAAGCCTTTTCACTATGTAATCTCTTTTGGACAGAATGGTGAAAAAGTACAATATGAAATTAGTCTACAAAAAAACATTTATGGAATTCTTTGAAGAAAAGATTAAGAACAACGAAAATAAAATGCTGTTAAAACGAATGCAGGCCCTAGAGGTAAGTACTTAGAAAAAGTGTAAAAATTCCAAGTCACAGTGAACTTACTTGGCTGTTTTTGAGATCCTTCCAAGGCTGTTTGCTTATAAATGTATTACAGAATATGATAACTGCTGTGTACCTTTTGGCTTTTAGGAAGAGCCAGACACAGAAATTTCCATGGCTAATGCTCCGTAAATGCTTGGTGGATGAATGATGCAGTCCTCTAGTTCTGTTATCTGGGTAGAGGTGCTTTAAAATAGGTTTTTCCTGTCACTGACTGTGGGGCTGGGAAGATGCAGCTCTGTGTTGTTCTGGCCCCTCCCCACCCGTGCCTCAGTTGTGACAGCCATGGGCACATGTCTGTTGCTGGGTCATCACCCCTAGTTTAGAACTCCTTACTTACCAACTGCATCTGTAGCTTAGAACCTTCCTAGCCGGGGTCCACACCAGGGTCCACACCAGGGTCAACCATGCGTAACTGTTCTTTGATGACAGCCAAGACTTTAGTCCTCTGGAGTGTGCTAGTGAGACCTGCTCTTCCCCTAGACTCCGGCATAGCAGGGAGGGAATACTTGCAGCACACGATGTGGATTGCTTTTCTCCTCTACCCAGCAATGCTTAATCGGACACATCTAAAATACCTAGCACATGTGTTTATTACTGATTAGAATCGGATAAAGAATTACACTCCACAGGTAAGTGTCAAATTTCAGTGTTCGATTACAATATTCTTGTATTTTAAGCATACCCTGTTTTACTGTCCTGATTACTCTGTGAAATAGGCAGAGTAATTACTTTTTATAACTTCTGTATGGGCACTGAGTCCCAAAGAAGACAGTAAGTTGTTCAGGGTCACAAAGTTATTAAGTCTAGGTAATCTTGTGTTGTATAGGTAGTAGTCAAAAGTTCCCTGTCAGAGTTATAGTGGGAAGGTTTTCTTTGAATCCTAAATTGTCTTGAAACCCATAATCAATAAAGTGATTGTTACAAAAGTGATTAAGAGTTAGGAATATTTTCATTTTCTTTGTATTAGGAGCAGTAGGAGTTTTTGTTTGTCTTGAGGGAGAGGAAGAGCCTAGAAGCGGAGGGTGTGTGTGTGTGTGTGTGTACTTTGAATACACTGCCCCTACCTGACCTACTTTACATGCACATGACCAAGTATTTGTTTCCTGTTAGCATATAGGTAATGAATTCTAAAATGTACTTAGGTTACAGGATGTGGGGCAACAAGGACCTTAGGGTATATTAAGGAGATGAACATGCAACCAGAGAATTCATTGTGATGGGAGAGTAACTGGCATTAGTGAAGAAATACTTGAAATGCAGGGAGCATACAAAAGGGCCTTTTGGGGGCT
>NW_004956032.1:0-9508 GCF_000276665.1 Chinchilla lanigera
TGCTCTGGGGCACTCTGTGCTCCGCTCTGCACCACAGCTCCTGCTGGTGCCTGGGGTTCTTCTCCCCTTGCTCCAGACCCCAGGACTCGGCCAGTGTCTCCACTCGGTCCTCTGCAGCAGAGCCTATGCGGCGGGTCCACCAGGCATGAGGCCCTGCATCTCCACCCCCTTCTTCCTGACACCCGCTTCTCCTCCTCTTGAGTCTGTATCTTGGCCAAGGACACCATCCCCTACTTCCCCTGTGGCCCAAGTAAAAACGTCATCGAAACATTCAGGTCCTTCATCTTCCGTCTTGTGTCTGACCAGCCACGGACCCCACTTACTATTTGTGTGAGGCCCCTCTGGGCCTGCTTTTCTCCACCCCATCTCCCCCTTGCCTGCCGGAGTTCAGCTACCTGTTGTCAGCCGCCCGTCAGCAGAGCCCCTGGAGAACCCTTCATCCTATCCGTAGGTGTATCTTCAATAAAAACCCGAGGCGGGGCGGCTGAGCCCTGGACTAGGGTGCTGGTGACTTCCTGAGCTCACACAGAGAAACAAAGGCAAGTAGAAAGGAGAGCAGGAAAGTAGTAATTTTAAAATTGTACCTCCAAGGAAAATTGTGAAAGACTGTAGCTTCAGGACACAAAAGTCACTCAAGCCCCGTTCCTTTCCAGGAAACTAAAAAAAAAAAAACCCAAAGCCAAAAACCCCTACAGGTCTGGAGGATGAGAGAGAAGCAGGGCCTGCGTGTTTTCTCTGTCTCCGCCTCCTCCCGCAGCCGGCCGCTCAGCCGCAGACACACGCAGGGGTTTGCCGTGTGACAGGCCGCAGAGGGGTGACCTGACAGGCTGCAAGAGGTAACCGAAAAACAGCGAATACTTACATTTTAAAAATTTATTACCACAAAAGACACATTGCCACGAATCCCCCTCGAAATTCTTCCCTCCCTTCACACTTATCTTTCATGGGTGTCTGTATGAGGTGTGATCAAAATCACCATGAGCGCACCAAGCAGAAAGGCAGCTCACAGAAACACACTGCTATGTCCTCACCCACCTCAGTCACCAGACGGGGCACCACGTGACTTCCAGCTCCTCCCCAAAGTCACATGACCATGCAAGCTCAGTGTTTTGAATTGATTCAGGACATCGAAGAGCCAGGACCGTGCAACTAAAGACCCTCAGGAAAGAGGGCTGCAGAGCTGCTGCAGAAAGCGGTGGGGACCATGGGACAAATGTGTGTGAAGCCACGCATGGATCCTGATGGGAATTAATGGCAGTGTGTCTTTTACTGTAATAATTTATGCACACTCTTCAATCAAACCTCATAAAAACACACATCCGAGATGACTCATCCTGAGGCCACCCCCACGGCCACTGAGAAGCCCCAAGCCCTGGCCATGATGTCTCTGTGGCCCACACGCTATTCTCTCTGAGCTGTCAGCGCACCTTTGCAGTGCGTGAGGGATCCGCTCGCTGTGGGAGTGGTGTGCGGACACCAGTCTCCGCTCCTTTCTCACTCCTCACCTTCCCCGCCTCCCAGCGCCTCGCGGCCCCTTCCCGAGGATGCACCATCCACCTCCTGTTTGTGCTGCACTCCCAATCAGCCTTCTTATCCTCTTGCTGATGCGTCATGAGAATTCCTTCTCTGTGACCGGTGTCAGTGAAACCACCGTGCATTCCCGGGAGGGGTGAGTTGCAGTTCTCCACTTCCGCTTTGGGGAGCCCGGTCTGAGCCTGTCTGGTGACATTCTGTGGCTGGTTTCCTGCCCCTCCCTGCGCTGGGCCCTCCTCCCACCTCACACAATGTGCTGGACTGTGCGTTTCCCCTGGGGAGAAGCTGGAGTCAGACACTGACACTGAGCGGGTTCGTTACGGGCGGGTGCTGCTGTTGTCCCAACTGCAGCGTCCATAAAATGCCCGGAAAGCGCACGTGCTCTGTCCCCTGTGAGCCCACACACTGGCCTCTGGATGATGAAGGATGCTTGTCCCAGTGGGGACCCCAGCAACGGGTGAGGTGACTGGAAGCCAGACGGGCACTGACCTCCATGCCTGGTTTCCATGCAGGGCTCTGCAGACATAGGCGGAAGCAGTAAGGAATGCACAAGGCCTCAGGGCCAGAGCCAGCCCCACAGGAGAGAGGGCGGAGGGGCTGGAGCCGTGGACACAGGTGACCATGGGGCTCAGCAGGCTCCGAGGCAGGCAGCTGCGCAGAGCCCCGAGCCCACCTCCCTCCCTTCGAGCAGGCCAGCAGCTGCATGTCTCCTGTTCAGGCTGAACACCAGCCAGGGCTTCTGCAGTCAGGAGGCTGCAGAGTCCGATCCAAAGGCACCAGGGAATGCGGCAGTGGAGGCCACGCGGGACAGTGACAGAAGGAAGGTGTCTTCGCTGTGATGCACACTAGGTCAGTCCAGCAGGAGTCAAGGAGCCGGAATTTTTGGGTCTGCAAGTTTGGGTCCAGAAGTTAGGGTCCAGAAGTTTGGGTCCTGGAGGTTGTCTTGTAGGAAATCTCTGTCCTCCACCTGAACGCTTCATGTGATTTTTATAATTTTGCTTTTATTATACAACCTAAGTCTAGATATATTCTCCAGGTGAAGTGGTGGGAGGACCCCTGCAGCCCTGAGCGCCCTGCCAGAAGCAGGCAGTGTAGACTTGGGTGAACTGCCCCCGGCACCCTCCTTCTGTGGACATTCTTACAACAGTGAATTTACACGGCCACACTGTGGGTGCACATGAAACACCACACTCTTACCTTCGAGCTTCTCACTGACCAGTGTGTTTCAGACATCTGTGGCAGCATGCAGAGGTCAACTTCATCCTCCTCCAGGCTGCGTAGTACTCCGTGGCGTGGGCACTCCTGCCCTATTAATTGCCCCATTTTCATGGGAATGGGAGATTGCTTCCACTTCTTTGGCTGCTATAAACCTCAAGGCAAGAAGCATCTTTTTTTGTTTTTTTGGTCTTTTTGAGACAGGGTCTCACTACGCAGTTCAGGCTGGCCTTGAGCTCACTTTGTAGTCCAGGCTGGTGTCGAACTCGCAATGATCCTCTTGCTTCAGCCTCCTGAGTGCTCAGATTATAGACGTGCACCACCATGCCTGGCTGAAGAAGCATTTTGCTGAGTGTCTCTTGAGTAGTTTTTACTATTGTGAGTGTAAAGGTCTGTCCTATCCATTAGCAGTTTGGACGTTTCACCAACATGAAATGTTCTTGTTTAATATCTTTTGCCTGGAACTTATTTGTTCTGTATCAACACACATTTTATTTTTTATTTTTATTTATTTATTTATTTATTTATTTATTTATTTTTGCTCTTTGAGACAGGGTCTCGCTATGCAGTTCCACCTGGCCTGCTGAGCTCACTTTGTAGCCCAGGCTGGTCTCACACTCACAGTGATCCTCCTGCCTCAGCCTCCTGAGTGCTGGGATTACAGGCATGTGCCACCACACCTGGCCTACATTTTATTTTTTCTATACTATTCTTAGATTATCATCTATGTTCCTGTATTTTAAACATTTCTACCCAAGAGCAGCCATCTAATGACCACCTAGCTCTGAAGCCTTGAGCAGGTTACTCAATCTCTCTGGTTTTTCTTCTATTAAAAGAGAATAATAATAGCAGAATTTCTTACGCTTGTCAGGGGGACTAAAGCAGAGGACAAAGAGTATGCTCAGCAAATATTAGAAATCATTTTATGCATGCCATCTTTTCTTTTTTTTTGGTTTTTCTCTGGTACTGGGAACTGAACTCACGACCTTGCGCTTGCCAGGCAGGCGCTTTGCCGCTGAGCTAAATCCCCAGCCCCTATGCATGCCATCTTAAACAACATGACACAGAGTTGGATGTTTAAAACTGGGTCTGAGAATCTCCTTTACTTATATGGTGAATTTACATTTATCTTTTAAAATTATTTGACGTGATTTTAAAACTTACCCTCTCCAGGTGCATACGTGGTGTTTACCTAATGTTCAAGTTGTGCGATCATTGTTTTGTCCCAGGTGAAGAACTTGACTTGGTTCCATAACCAGCCCTGGTGACCCCTTGAGCCCAGTCACAGATGCCTCCTGCCGGCTTCCTGTCTCTGTCGGTGTGCCTTTCTGGACATGTCAGAAAAGGAACATTAATGTGGGCTTCCCTGGGCACAGAGCTCTTGTGATCGCCCACCTGTCTTTACCGGTTTGTTTCTTCTTGATCACTGAAGAGCGTCCTTGTGAACTGATCCACTGCACCACCTCTTGTTTCTGCATTTGTCACCTGGTGAATAATTGGTTTGTTTCCACTTTTTGGCTATTCTAAATATTTACTTATAAGTATTTTTGTAGACACAGGTTTTTATCACTTTTGTGCAGAGTTGCTAGGCTGTATGTTTAGCTTTTTAAGAAATTGCCCATCTTTTCCCCAAAGTGGCCACACTATTTTATGTCCAGTTCACCTACATCATTGCTGATTACTTTGCAATTACTCAATTAAAATAGGCAGGTATTTGAATCCATATTGCACCAAAGGAGATAGATGATTGGCCAATAAACATATGAAAAGGTGTTAAACATCTTCTGCTAAAGATGTATATTATCAGGAAATATAAAATCACAACAAAGTACCACTTCATACCCTCAGAATGCCAACCATAAAATATTTCTTCCATTTTACAGGTGGGTTGGACCCTTTGTAACCTCTCTGTGAGGCCAATATTACCGCATAAAGCCACACAAAGACATTACAACAAAGCTGCACGTCAGCACTGCTTATGAATATAGACACGAGAATCCCGTACAAAACACCAGCAAACTGAAGCCAGGAACTTTGAAACAGCTTATCCAGCAGAGCCAGGGGTTTAACATCTGGGAATCGGTCAGCACGATGTGCCACACGAACAGACCACTGGCAAACAACACATGATCGTCTCAACAGCTGCAGAAAAGTAACTGGCAAAATCCAACTCTGTTTCCACAACAGAAAATGCATTCACCAGAACAGGAAGAGGAAGGACTGTCCTGCCCTGATCTCTGAAAGCCTGCCCAGCGCTGGCTGGGGAAAGGCGGGGCGCTTCTTTCTAAGGGTGGCTGAGACCGGGAAGTGTGCTCAGGCCTCCTCTATCCCATGCTGCTGGAGGCACGCACAGGGCAGTGAGGGACATGGACCTACCCAGGTGGGAAAAAGAAGCGAAACAGGACACACCTCACAAACACCAGTTGGCCTCAACGGAAAGGTTTACTTTCAGAAGTTCCGTTCTGTCCACACAGCTCTCCCCATATCTGTAACTTCCTTGGTTATTGTAGTTGTATAGTACGTTTGAAATTGGAACTTGTAAGCTAATCAGTTTTATCCTTCTTTTTCAAGGTCCTTTTTCAATAAGTTCTGTTGGCATTTCCCCAGTTTTTGGGTTGATGCCAATCTGTGAAATGTTTTGGTAGAATTAACCAGTAAAGCCATCTGCTCCAGTAATTTCATTTATGGGTTGATTTTTTGATTACTGATTGAATCTCTCTACTTTAAAAAGTCTAATCAAGACTTTCTGTGTCTTCTGGAGTCATTTTAACTGGATACAGTATTTTTAAACTTGTTGTATGCTTTGCTTAATCTCCAGACTCTTTAAAATGTTGTTCATTACAATTTGATTTTCTTTTTCTTTTTTTGGAGTGGGGGACTGGGGATTGAACCCATGACCTTTGCACTGAGCTAAATCTAGCCTCCTCCTCTTTTTAAAATTCAGAGACAGGATCTTGTGAAATTGCCTGGGCTGGGCTCAAACTTGGGATCCTTCTGCCTCAACCTCCCAGAGTGCCGCTCTGCAGACTGGTGCCTGTGTGCCCTGCTTGGTTTTCGTCTTTGACAGAAGGGTACTCCAAGCTGCTCTGTTGACCACTTTAGTCTTCCTTCCTCCTAGCTACCATTTACAGCATTATTTACACAAATAACACAGACCTGCTCCTACCATCTGCTTGCGGGTCTCGGGAGACTGTCCCATGTTCCTGTGCTCTTTCCCCACTATGCCTTTTCCAGTTCGCTGTCTGTTCTCTGACCATTTTCCTTCTTAGTACCTTGAGCTATTTCCCGCCCTCCAGTGGTTACTGTAGCCATCCCGGCCACCGTGTGGAGTCAGGGTCTGCGGGCCCCTCAGGCACAGCGGTTTCCCCGCCAGCTTCCTCCCCAGGCCCCCTCCGCCCTAGACCGGAGCGCGTGAGCGGGATCTTGAAGGCGCGCGTTTGCAGTCATGGGCGCGGCGCACAGACAGGGGTGAGCTGGGCGGTGCTGTTGCTTCACTCTGGATGGGCCCTTCCCTCCCAGAGTCCACCGTGACGTGGCCCTGATTCTCCCTTTAGAAGTCCCGCAGCCGTTCCTTCTCCCACCACCCTGCTCTGTTCACAGCAGGAGATACTGAACTTTTAAAGACTGCCGGCTCTTTAGTTCCCTCCGTCACCTCCCTCACTGCCACGTTTTCCACTCCGTCCCCCGGGGTGGCGCCAACGGTGCAGCACTTGTGCCCCTGCCAGCCAGCCTCTCCTCCCTCTCCTCCGCTTGGCCTGGGAAACAGCCTGATTAAAACCAAATGTTCAATTACTCTCTGTACCCCAAAAGCTGAAAATTACAGAAAAACGGTGTGACCTCAGCAGTCTGCACCCCGCGGGCACCTGTGCCCCGTAGTGTTGGCATCGGGGCTCCTTCGTGGGCACCCCCACGCAGGGACCGCCCTGCCGCAAGCTCCCCCCTCCTGCACCCACACTTCTCCGTGAGGCCGCCCTGGTCCACGTGCCCCTTCCTCTTCCTCCGCTGGCAGAAACTTCCCGACTCGGTGGCCAGGGGCTCCCTGCGCTTCTGTCACGGTCACGCAGAGCTCACGGAGCTCTCTGAACCCAAAGGACCCGTCACCTCCTTCCCCACCGGGTCTCCTCAGTGCCTCAGCCATGCTCCTTGCCCCAGACACGGCCTTGCTCTGCGTGGGGTGCTGGGTGCTCAGGGATCTGTCCTCACCCGACCAGGCCGATGTGCCCCCCCCAGTCTCCCCCTTGGAGACTCTGCGTGTTCTGAGACAGCAGCCGCTTCCTGGTTTCTCACAGGTCCTTCGTGGGCCTGGGCTTTCTCCCCTGGCTTCTTCTCCACGCAGAGCCCCCCAGCAGCCAGCACCTCAGACGCGTGTCCCGCTGTGGGCCTCACACACTCTGCCTCTGCTCCCTCCACCCTTGGTGCCAGCAGTGCCTGGAGCTTCACATTCAGAGAGAACCAGCAGTCACCACGCGCTCCGGCCGCCCCACTGCCCCCCAGGTCACCCAGTACTGCGCGTCCTGCCACCTGTGCGGTCCCTGGTGCGAGCGCCTGGTTAGCTCCAGTTTTTCGGGCCCTGTGGGCTTTGCCTCCCGCCCGTGTCTCGGGTCTGTCCACTCCGTTCACAGCTGCACTCTTTTCTCTTTGGTCCACTCTCCCTTCCTCTCTGCTGGGCGACAGAAAGTCCTTCCTCGTGGTCTCAGCGCCTCTCTTCCTGCCTGCTCATAGTCGGAATGAAGTGCCCCTGGCTCCCAGCAAAGCCGGGAGGACAGCAGGAGCTTCCAGTGTGTGCGACCCGGCCTGGACGGCAAGTGCAGTTACCGCCGCTGCCATCCCGATCCCCGGACGCCTCTCACGCCCTCTGGAGGTTGTGCCTGTGTTCATGGACTGCTTCCTGTCCCCTCACGTCTTTGTACATTAAATGCAGACCTTCCTGAGCAGTATGTAGTTTTGTTTTACATCCTCTAAAACTACACACACATGCCACGGGCCTGGGAAGCAGAGACACCGTTTGCTTTAGGCCACGGTGCCTGACCTGGGCGGCCTCAGGGTTGCTGTGCCCAGGCTCCGTGTTGCTTTGCTCCCGTCCTTGGCTCACCCTTCTCTTCTCGACGTTTGTCGGGAGCCGCGGAAGCCGGAAGGTAATTGCAGGTCCAGACGAAGCCAGCCCGAGAACACGGGAGCTCCGAGAACACAGGAGCTCCTCAAGGCACGTAAACAAGCCGTTGTAGCTTGTTAACTGATTGCTGGACAGTGAGGTGAAAATTAACCAACCTCCTGAGGGTATAAATAAACGCTCTACCGTTCTTGGGCAGTTCCCCTTCTCCGCTGAGAGAGAGGGCCTTCACGCGATCCCAGCTTTTTGTCTTTTGTCTATTTTTCCTCATTCTTGCCGCCGTTCCTTCCTGGGGTACAGCAAGAACCCAAAGGATCCCCACAGATGTTGGTGACGTTCCTCGAGGAATGTCATTCCCTGTCTCCTTGACCCCAAGATGTCCAGATCTGAATCCTGACCTTCTGCAGCTGCGGGACCCCTGACTCTTACTGTGTCTGGACACCTACCCTTGGCTACTTCTGGTTTTTCCCTTTGTTCCCTTTTCTCACTTAGGTTTTTTCCTTGTGACTGGGCCAGGCAGACATAAATAAATAAGTAAATCTGATGCTTCCTTGATACAGACCTCTTGTGTGGCTGCAGTGGTAAACACTCTTCCTTCCTTCCTTCCTTCCTTCCTTCCTTTCTTCCTTCCTTTCTTTTTCTTTTCTTGTTCGTTGCATTCAGGATTCTGAGGAACGACTGGGCAGGTCACCTTGCTCTGTCACAGAAGCTAATCTGATGTTTTAATAACATTCAGGATTAACTGCATTATTCAAACCTGTGCTTTAAAGGATGAGAACCATAACCCAGCTGCTCCAACACCTTATCGCACAATGTCATCCCAAAGACATCCATATCTCCACTTGCGCTGGAGCAGAGAGGTGCAAGAAGGACGTCGGAAGCTGTTCTTGGAACTCACTGCTGGTATGACACTGAGAAATCTCTCTCAGACCTTCTGTGTCTGAAGAGAGGCAGGCTGCTCTGTCAGAGGAAGGTGCACTGTGGGCTGACGGTGTGGCCGTGCTCTGTGGGGTGACTGGAGTGCGGCTGTGGTCTGCCGTGACACCAGCCACTGTGGGACAGGAAGATGATATTCCTTTCCACGGAGCCCTGGCAGGCAGAAAATGGCCCAAGGCTCAGTTCTCGACAGAAAGGAACCTCTCGTGGTTAGTCTGGCCAGCAGTGGGGTGTTTGAACTGAACGGGGTGCTTTGTGATTCCGTCCAGCACGTGTCCTCTGGGACCTCCCTGCTCCCTGCCCTGTGTCCCTGCACTGTCTGCCTGAGGGGTTCTCTGGCTGCAGGTGACTCACAGCCCAGGCACAGACAGCGTGTGTGCTGGGACGCAGGGTTCCCGGAAGCTCACGACCAAGTACGCACAGGAGCTGCTGGGTACACGCCCTGGCCCCTTGTGTCTCAGGATGACATGAGAGGCATGGTCCACGTGCTCATCAGAGGTGTCCGGTGGGGCTTTATCCTCATGGATCACCCTGTGGTGGCCACCTCCCTTGACCACAGCCAGCAAGGCCCTTGGGGCCACTTCCCGGGTACATGAGCATCCTGGTCCGCTTCTGGGAGCACTTTTTTTTTTTTTTTTGGTTTTTCTCCGGTACCAGGAACCGAACTCACGACCTTGCGCTTGCCAGGCAGGCGCTTTGCCGCTGAGCTAAATC
>NW_004956033.1:0-9514 GCF_000276665.1 Chinchilla lanigera
CCACTTTGAAGATATCAATATGTAATACAACCACCATTGTTAATTCCCTACCACTTTGTTTATAACTCTGTATTGTCTGTATTGTGCTTGTGATACGTTGTAAAATGTTGTATGTCTGTTAATGTTTCCCTCCTTTTATCCTTAAAATAAAAAAAATTAAAAAAAAAAAAGAAAAATCATAGGGGCTACCAAGGACCCTTTCCTACATTGGGTTCATTTTTTCCCCTTGTTAGATTCTAGATTCTTTCCTCTTCTGTCATATTTTTAATTTTTCAAGCTTGAACCATACAAATAAATTCTGCCCTCCCAAGAAAATAACATTTATAACACAATATGCCAGGCACTGGTTTACATATATTAATTTATAACAACTCAAGTAGGTGCTGTGATCATGCCCATTTAACAGATGAGTAAACAGAGGCAGAGTGATACCATGACTTCTCAAAGTCACACAGCTAGTAAGAGACAGAGTTGGGACTTGAACTCACTCTGGATATAGTAGCTGGCAACTCTTAGCCATAATATAACATCACTTCTGTGGCTGAAACACTAGCCCCAAGTTTAAGAGTGCATGCTATATTTGCGCAGGGGCCAGGGAGAGCTGAGTAGGCTTCCTTTACTCACTATTCAAAGCCCAGGGTTTGCTGATCTCTTGCTATGGTCGTTGTTCCCTAGCGTAAGGCTACTGACAGGGAGCATTCTTCCTTCCTGTCATTTCTCTGATTTGTGGTTCTCCTCTTGCTGCTGTCACTTGCAGGAGTCAGTTTCCTTCTGTTCCATTCATAATCTGAGTGCTTTTCTCTTCTTGGCTGAATTCCTAAGTGGTTGAGCACAAAACAGGCCTGGTGCAGGGCCAGGTGACACATGACACCCACTTAGCAAGTGAATATCATTGTTGTACCTCATGGGCCACTGGCAGTTTCTGGCATGAGGCAGGGCCACCAGCCAGCTCCCCAAGGAAATATCAGGAAAACCATTCAGAGGGAACAAAGCTTCAGCCCCCAGGACCAGTGCTACAGGCAACTGGCCCGGGGCCTTCCGGGGCGGAGCCACACAGCTAAGCTTGGCAGAGGGTAGCCACCTAATTCCCATCACTGCAAAACCCATGCTTACCCCAAGCAAGTGCTATCAGGTGGCCTGTGTGAAACTGAAGCATTAATCTTTAATATGACTGAAATTTTTCCCTTCAGGGGCATCAATGCCTCTGTAGTCCACTGAGATCCACAGGAATTCAGATGCTTTTCCGGGTAATGCACAAAAGGATGAGGTAATGCATGAGGGCTCCTAGCTGCCCTCATGCCCATTCCTCACAGCCCACATTGTCCCCACATTCCAAAAGGACTGCACTAATGGCCAGGGTATAAAGGGAGAGGGTGCATTTGGAGCAAGCTTAAGTTTTCAGTGAGTATCCTCGGTCATTTCACGAGATCAGTGGCTGAAGTGTTGCACCAACTTCCCAAGCTGTCCTCAGAGAAAGGCAGGCTGCCATGGCTGTGAGCCCCAGGAAAGCTAATCAACTCTAGGGTAGCTTTAAAAGGTGGGACAACCCCCCACTCAAAGGACTAAGAAGTGAAAGGACAGAGGGAAGTTAAGAGAGGATCCTCTAAGAGAGGATGGGGAGGGCAGCCTCAGTCCTGTTAGGCAAAGTCTCCTTGAAAATCCCTGCCAAGAACTGTGAGCAAGGCAGGACTAGCAACTTCTGCCTGAAAGAATGCTAATGGCGAGATAACTCATCCCAGCAGTAGCTCATTTATAATAACTCAAGTAAGTGCTACGATCTACTCAAGATCGTAGACCGTGCTATGATCTACTCAAGTAGGTGCCATGTCTTTATTAGGCAACCTGGATGTTCAAGGACAACCTGACCTTGGGGAGCGCTGGAGTGGGGGACACAGAATCTTTGTGGATTGGCTTCCATTAGCATTTCCTCTGGAGCACAAAGAAACAAAGAGAACCAAACTTAGCTTCAAATTTCAGATATGTGAAGTCTATCTCTTCCCACCCTCCATTCCCGAGAAGAAATAGCCAACTCTTTCCCTTAACCACACCTACTTCGCATACACACATGAACTGTTCAAGGGCATTGCTAAAACGCAGGTGCTTTGTGATGTGAATTCTGTCACCCACAGGAGGAGACCAGGCACAATGCAAAGCTAAAGTCAAACCTTTCCTCAAATTACTGGTTCTAAAAAGTTTGAGGGACTCAGTACAAGAGCTAGGATTTGCCTGTACAGGCATCAGCCCTTGCCTTAAAGAAGCAACTTAAGAGTAATGGCTGCACCGATGCAGCACTACACTAAGGAAGAATAATGAACCTAATAAAGTGAGCGATTTTCCAATTGCCATTGCTGCTAGAAACACTGATTATGCTAATTAAAGGGTAGAATAGTAAATACCCACTCTTTTGCATCCAATTAAGTGCTCAGATTATTTCTCAGAAGTATTTGTTGCAAAATAGAATTTTGATTATCACAGCTCCCAATAAACAGAGTTCAGCGTGGTGTGTGCAGGTACACAGGGGAGTGTCTGCCCGCCTCTCCCTGGAGCTCAGTGTGCATAGCAGCAGAACTCCTAAGATTCCTATGAGACCAAATAAGAAAAGTCATACTTTCCTAAGACACAGCTTGGGATATCTTCGGAGAAACTGTGTGTTGAGAACAAAACATAAGAAAACAGTTTCAAGTTGGGAACGTTTGTAATTTAATGTGCACACATCAGGAAGTTAACTGGATTTTAGGGCCACCTAAGTCCCTAGTAATGTCAATACCAGATGACTCGAAATAATAAAATAGGCAGTTGTACAAAATGTTAGAAGTTTTGTTCTTCTAGTCAATTCCATATCAGGGCAAAGTCAATTAATATGTAAGTTAAACACAGTACCAATGCTAAGAACTGAGAATTATGTCTAATGCCAATCAGAAATGCCATAATAAATATTAGAGGATTTGCAAGCTAAAGCAACCATAGCAATTCTATTATGAGAAAAGAAAACATTATTGTAGAGGTTGCAAGCAAGATACTAGAACCAAACAGAATAAAAATTTGTAACTATTTTCCTAGGTTCATTGGGAGTGAGAATAGGATGAGGTTTTCACACACAAAAGATGAGATCTGTGTGACCTGGTTCCCAGGACGTGAGCCCTGGAGCTCACATCCTTAAAAAGAGAACTAGGTAAACAAGTAAACAAATTAAGACCATCTTAGGTTAAGGGAAGTGCTTCAGAAAAAATAAAACTGGATCCCACCAGATGAAATCACTGCTGCAGCAGGACAGACAGTATCTCACCTGCCTGTGCATAGCAGAGCTTCTCAGGTCTTCCTAAAGATGGGCAGCCCCTCTTTATCTGTAGAATCAACTATCTGCAGTTCAAAAATATTTGGAAAAAGAACAGCTGCACATGTACTGAGCATGTATGGACTTTTTTCTTATCATTATTTCCCGTTATGTTATGTCTAGATGTTCCCCTAAAGACTCATGCAGTCATAGGTGGAGCTTATCAGAGGTGGCTAGATCTAGGATGTGTGATGCTAGGATTAAGGGTGTGTGATTACTAAATTAGTCCACTGATTGGGTTAGCATAGTTCTGAGTGTGGCCAATGGGAAGGCCCACCCTGAGTGTGTGTGGCATCATCCAAAAGGCTGGTATCCTGGATGAGATAAAAGGGAGAGGCAGGCTTGCTGGAGCTGCTCACTGCTTCACTGTCTCCTGCCTGCTTTTCCATGGACTGTTTCTCCTCTGTGATGACCCTCTGCCAAGCCACCCTGCCTTGGAGCCAGCCAACTATAGACTGAAACTTCTACAAACACTATTGAGTGTTGGGTATTTTGTCTCAGCAATGAGAAAAGCAACTAATACATTCCCTAAACAGTATGGTTTAGCAGCTATTTACGAACACGCATATCACATTAGGTATTATAAGTAACCTAGAGATTATTTAAAGGATAGGGGAGGGTTGCGCAGGTTACATGCAAATATATTGCCTTCTGTGCAAGGGACTGAAGCATCAGTGGATTTGAGGGATCCTGGAACCAATCCCCAGACATGCAGGAGTAAATGTTATTTGTTATTAAGTCTTATGCCTTGGGTCAAGGTCTCTAAAAGCAGAGCCTGGGGCAAGGACTCCAAGCATGGAATTCTGAGGGAGAGCTCTCAGGAGGTGGATATAAGGGAACAGGACTAGATAGGGGAAGGAGCTGAGTGAGCTGTGGAGACCAGCTCCCTTCTGATCCCACAGGGGCTCCAGAGTATGAACTATACCACCCTGTTATCCCACCCCCAGCCAAGGAGCTGGCCTTCTGTCCTCCTGTGTTGCTCAGTCACTGGCCATGTGCTACTGGGGAGGTGCCATTTTCATATAGCTCTTCCTGGTCACCTGTTCCCCAGACCAGATGGCCATAGTCCCACCACCACAATCCTACCCCTTGGTCAGCTAGTACCAATGATCTTCAGAGTGTTTCCAGAGCATCCAAGTCCAGATGAAATGGGCAGTAACCCACAACAGCTCTCAAATGAACGGCTTCACTCAAGAAAGTACAGTGCTCGCATCCGTAGCAAGCAAGTCACTCATTCACAGAACCAGAGTCTACAGAGTGCCCACCATGCACCAGGGCATGGTTGCAGAACTGCTTTGCGACAAGGTAACCTGTTAAATGGGATTTATGCACCCCGTTTAACTCATTGGCCAGAATATACTCCCTTCTTTTCTTTTTCTGACAGTTTTACCCAAAATCATCTAACCACCACATTTCTGCAATGGAGTAGGTTACTTAAGCATATCTTCATGATGTTATAGTCACTTCTGTTGTTAATACAGCCTCATTTCTGGTCTGAGAACTCAGGCCTGCTTATTGTAAAACCTTAATCTCACATCCCATTCCAAGTTCTCCTCCCACCTCACCTCCCTCCCCAGCATTACCATCATAGAGCCTCCTGCAGCCCAGAAGTCTATCGCAGGAGTGGTAGACATGCACACCTGTCCCACTCTGTCTCCTGCTCTGCCTCCTGGGAGGATGACAGAAATATCATGTCCCCTGCGGCACCCTATGGGGCTCTTTACTTGCTGGCTGTCGTCTGCTGCCATATCTTGCTGTCCGTGGCTTGTCATCAAGACAAAGGTCACCAGGCCCCACTGACCAAGGTCTCAGTGCTGAGTAGTGACCTTGTCCCCTGATGATCCCTTGCAAGATCCTGACATGTTTCATGGTCATCAGCAACTCGCCCCCTTTGGATGGAGAGACTTGTGCCCCACGCCGCAGCCATTTCTGCCTGGACTGGAGCCCCTGCTCTCATTGTCCCTCTCTGGGGACTGCAGGCCTGCCACAGTTCTATCAACAGCACCTCTCAGGAAAAGGAAACTAAGCAACTTACGCTGCCCCTGTTCACTCAAGCACGCCACCTCCCTCAGCGCAGGACGCAGAAAAGCTGTACTCAGTGAACACGCACTGGTGGGCCACTGCGCATGCCAGAAGGCGTTGTCAATCCACCGGACGCAGAAGGACACTCAGGTGGACAGAGTTTACAGAACCTGCACCTAACTATGGAGAAAGGGTCAATCCAGGCAGCCTGGCATCAGAGCATGCTACATCCACCATCTCCTTCTCCTCAGTTTGTCAGTCCAACTAGCTGAGCAGATGTCTGTATAGGAAATGAGCTCTCAGGCTCCCCTTTTTGCAAAAATTCTCTTATTTTCCAGGTGATTTTCTTGGAGCCCTCCACATTGGGTATGAGAATGAGCAGGGCAGCCTCTCCTCTCAACAGCAAAAGACCCAAGATCTCATCTCATTGGCTCTGATGAGGACATATCCCCAAGGATGACCAGTTACCATGAGCAAGGGATGCACTGTCCTCTGATCAGGCCAGAACCACATCCCACCTCAGATCCTGGGGTGAAATTAACCTTTTCCCAAACATAGAGCAAGTGCAAGCACATGGGTGGGCCCAGGTAGAGGGCAGGCACATGGGCAGCTATAGCCCAAGGCTCTAGGCAAGTTAGAGTGCTCTGACCCAGCAGAGCAGGGAGTGGATCTGGGTGGGTTCTACAGTTGGACTGTGGCTTGTCCGCCAAAGGTGCATGTACTAGAAGCTTGGTTCCCCACATGGCAGTGTCAATAAGAGGTGACCTTTCAAGAGGTGTGGCCCATTGGGAAGTGATTAGGATGCAGAGGACACTGCAGTGGAAATGGATTAACGCTGAACTCCATTACTTCACAGGTGAGTTATTGTAAGAGGAAGCCTGGCACTTCCTTACCCTCTGATCTCTTGTCCTTCCATGTGATCTCTTCTACAAACACTCCATCATGACATGCTGTGATACAGTCAGGGGAGCCTTGCAGAACCAGCACCATGCTCTTTGGACTTTGGGCCTCCAAAACTGTGAGCTAAGTAAATCTATTCTCTTTATACATTACCCAGCATTTAGTATCTTAGTAGAGCAACAGAAAACAGACTAACACATTAAGGAAACATGTTAATCATCCACAACACAGAGCAGAGAAGGCTTGTGGTGGCTTGACCTACCTGGAAGCAAAAAAAAAAGAACGCTTGCTGCCTGTACTTTTTCTTAAAGTTGTCTTCTTTAATACTCACAAAGATCCTTTCAACTTTTTGGCATCTGACAGATAGAAACACTAAGGCACTAAGAGATTTAAAAATGCAATATTATCAACTTAGAACCTACCATTTTCTGCCGTTCTAAAAAATTGTTTCTTTTTTTTTTCATCTTTGAAACTAGAATGCATCTTGCAGTCACTGGAGTGTCATGGTTTCATTGACAGCATTTTTCGTCTGAGTAGCACATAGAACAATAGCATCTCTGGCAATGAACAGTTTTAGATTCTCTAAGATACTGGTGAAGCCAGGAATCAAATCCAATCCAGTCTGACTCCAAAGTCTTTGTGTTTTCTATGCCTCTGAAGTGGGCAGAGATGTGGACAAGGGGGGTTCTTATTGCAAGAAAGATGGGAGAAATGGCAGTAATATAATTCTCTTCTCGCTCTTGCAGGGCAAGAAAATGGTGTCATTCCACTACCCCAGGGGTAGATGCCACACACAAAAGTGAGTCCATGCAGTGGGCTCTGGTAGAGTCCCCAGACAGCAAGGAGGCACAGTGGAAGGAGAACTCTGATATCATCATGAACTGGTTTGCTCAGGAAAATTTTGACTTGTGACTCTGTACTATGGGAAGCCAGTAACATAGGACACTGACTCAGGACTGAGACAAAGAACAGGAAGGCAATGATTCAGCAGATACACAGGACTATCAGGTACCTGATGGCAGTTATCAAGAGGCACAGCTTAATGGGGCACCTAAACATCACATCAGACCGTGGCATGACCACCATGAAAAAGAAGCCCAATGTCAGTGAAATTCTCTTGTCAAACTACATCAGGTTCAGGTAGTTTTGCTTCCAGGTAGGTCAAGCCACCAAACCTGGTCAAGTTTGACATGGCGGACTATGGTGGCTTTGAAATGCTCCTACCCAAACCAGTGCAAGAGGACATTGGTACCAGGTGCTGAAGGATGCACACCCTTACCTCAATGTCAACAGAAAGGAGGATTTGCAGAACACTTTCATTTTGCTAAACACAAGCGGATGCTGTCAATAGTGATGTATCTGACTCTGGTTATAGCTTCAGTGGGGCAAGTAGACTCAGGCATAGAAAAAGTCATCTTGGATCTGGGAGAAAACCACTGGGGGGAAAACAATAAAACACAAGGCCAGACACTGAGTTACATTTACTGGTTCCCAAGTGTGACACTTCTACCCCACATCTCACTCAACCAATACTATCCCAAGTTACCATTTTTCAACAATAATTACCAACAGCCTCATTTATCAGAACTGCCCAGAATGGTAGTAAAAATGCAACAGGAGTTACCTCATTCTTGTCTTCCAAAAATCTCTATGAAATAAATGCCTTCAGTCCCATCTTAGTGATGAAGACACAACACCCAGAGAGATGACTTGAGTTCAAAAATGTAACATTGAACTTTGACACCAAGTTTGTATGCTGGATTGTGCTGTGCATATCACCAATAGAATCATCCCAAAAATTACCCCTAGGGAAACTCATTTGCCCCTACCAAAAAGTAAGCAAGTCTATCTGCATAAAAACTTACAAATGCTCACAACAGTATCATTCATAAAAGTCAAAAGGCAGGAGCCGGAAGAGGTGATGCATGCCTATAATCCCAGCACTTGGGAGATTAAGGCAGGAGGATTGTCATAAGTTCAAAATACCCTGAGCTACATAGTGATTTCAAGGTAGGCCTGAACTTTATAGAGACTTTATCTCAAAAAAACAAACAAACCAAAAAACAGTCAAAAGTGGAAACAACCCAACATCTGTCACCAGAATGGATAAGAAATATGGTCTATTCACATGATGAAATTTTACCCAGCTAGAAAAGGGACTGAAGCACTGGCACATGCTACAGTGTGGATGAACCACAAAAACAGTGTGCTAAGTGAAAGGAGCCAGACACAAAGGCCACGTGTCACACCACTTCATTTGTATGAAATTTTCAGAACAGCAGTTCTAAGGAGACAGCAGATGGGTGGTCACTACGAAATGAGGGAGTCAGAAAGATATGGGGGAAGACTGTGATGGCTATAGAACTTCTTTTGGAAGCACTGAACACATCCTAAAACTGACTATGCTCAAGGCTACAAGAGTCTGAATATTCTAAGTATCATTGAATTATATGCTTTAAATATGTACATTATGTGGCATATAGATTAGATCTCCAAAAAGAAACTATTATAAGAATAAACAAGCCTTCAAAATACTAAAATCACCAATTATAAGACATAAGGTGGTCTGAGTTTTGCTAGTACTGATCAGTAATTCAGGGCAGAACCAAAGTTAAAATGGTGCTGGAAACTTCACAGGACAGATGCCACTCCAGATGTGGTGTGCAGGATCCTTGTTGTAGACAGAAGTCAAATGTGATCTTAGGTTTACAACCTGCTTACTCTGGAATTTACACTGTTCCAGTATTTAAAAGTTATGAGGAAACCCACAGGGTTCTTTCTAATATTGGTAGAAGTAGTCATAGTAAAATGTACCTATTTAGCTAGGCATGGTGGTGCATATCTGCAACCCCAGCACTTGGGAGGCTGAAGCAGGAGAATCACTACAAGTTCGAGGCCAGCCTGAACTACAAAGTAAGACCTTGTCTCCAAAAAAGTACCTATTTATTATCTAAGGCATTTCTTCCCTGCCCCAGTGGCCAAAAAAATTGTGATAGACACTGTGCCCATTCCCAAGATCTCACTGAGGAGAAATTGCAATCACCCTCCTTGTTTGGAAACCTGGTTCACCATCTTTGTAACTAAAGAGGCGGAGGGTGACTTGGGAACATTTGATGGGATAAGAGTGTTCCCACTTTGACTAACAAAATAGCTTGAGGGAATAGGGTGCTGTGGTCAGTTTGATTTTTCCCCTGAACTGATCAAGAGGCAGAAATCCTCCAGGTCTCAGTGCTTGTGTTAGTCAGCTTTCTGTTACTA
>NW_004956034.1:0-1557 GCF_000276665.1 Chinchilla lanigera
TCAATATGTAATACAACAAGCATTGTTAATTTCCTACCACTTTGTTTGTAACTCTGTATTGTCTGTACTGTTCTTTTGCTATTTTGTAAAAGGTTGTCTGTCTGTTAATGTTTTCCTCTTTTTATTTTTAAAATAAAAAAATAACAAGAGCAAAGCAAAAAGCATCACAGTCTCAGACTTGAAGTTATATCACAAAGCTGTGATAAAAAATAGCATAGTACGGGCACAAAAACAGACTTAAAGATCATAGAACAAGACAGAGGATATGGAAACAATGCCAAGTACATTTCATTATTTGATCATTGGCAAAGGGACCAAAAACATACACTGGATGAAAGATAGCCTCTTTAATAGCCTCTTTTTTGGGAAAACTGGTTGTCCCAGTGCAGAATATTGTGGATAATCGTCACCATGTATTAAACTAAAATAAAAATGGACCACAGGGAAAAGAATGGTGGAGTGGTATGTGACAACAACTCAGCCTCTCCAAAATTTGGAATCCAGACACTGGAAAATAACAACTTCAGTAAGAAAAAAAGAGAAATAAATCCTGGGAACTAGGAAAGATCTGACAGGAAAATTATAAGCTCTGAGAAATTGAACAGACAGAACACAATGCAGAGAAAGAAGTGACAATCTGCACTTTCTCCCTGGCTCCATGCTCACAGGTCCTGGGAAAGGGAGACCAAACTAAGAGACAAAGTGAATCCTGGGGAGCCCATGGGGCCTTACAGAGAAACACAGTGGGCAACAGAATGGACCAGTGGTTGCTTTGATCTACTGAGACAGCATGGGATTTTGCTCCCACATTGGAGTATTTTGATAGCATATGAGTGACTCTATTATAAGAGCCTGCCGCACCCGCAAAAAGTAGTTGGTAAGATGCCATTCCAGGAAAGGGATCATTGTTTGAACCTAGGACTCAGAGCAGCCACGTAACTTCACTTCAGGGCTCCTAGTGTTATATTTCCACAGTGACTGGGTGAGAGACAGCCATGGGAAACAACCACAGTCAGGGAGCAGGCTGGAAAGAAACCCTCTGAGGGGTTTGAGCTAAAGGATGCAGGCCTCACTCCTATGGGCAGACTCCAGGCCCAGGTTGAGTTTCTCTGGATTTGAAACCCACAGTATCAGTGCCCTCACCTTCCTCCTCCTATTGCCTGCTGGTGCCTATATCTAGTACAGATGTGTGGTCTAACTACATTCTTTATCTACCAGTGTGAACAGGGACATGTCTTGACTTGAACACTGCCCCCAAATTGTAGATTCTGGAAGAAAACCATATATTCAAAATCAAAAAGAAATTTCTTTTTCTTTCTTTCTTTCTGAGTTTTTTCTTTTTCTTTTTTCTTTTTTTTTATTTTAGAAATAAAAGGAGGAAAATACTAACAGATCGACAACATTTTACAAAAAAACAAAGGATCAGTACAGACATTACAGAGTTACAAACAAAGTGGTAGGGAATTAACAATGCTTATTGTATTACATATTGATATCTTCAATGTAGTTTCTCATGAAAACACATATAGACATACAAAGCTAATCAACCAATGCCTC
>NW_004956034.1:7453-9493 GCF_000276665.1 Chinchilla lanigera
TCCTGGCCTCCGGGATTGGATGGGGCCTACCTGGCTCTGTGCGTGCGTTTCAGCTGGGAACCGTGGTGGTATGCGTCCAGCGCAAACTCGGACCCAGGAGCCCTGCCGCTCCCGGAGAACTCGCTGCCTGGGCGCCTTTCTTTTTCTTTTCTTTCTTTTTTTTTTTTTTTTTTTTGAGTGTGTGTGTATTACTCTCCCTCCTTCTTGTTCACTAGTTTATTGGAAATTTAAGGAAATTGCCTGTTTTTTCTCTTGGAAATTTGAAGAAATTGCCTGTTTTTTCTCTTGCTTCTTATTTTATCTATATCTTGTCCTTAATCTTTCTTTCTTTTTTTCTTTCCTTGTTTTTGCTTTTCTCCCTTTTAATTTTTCACCTTTTAATTTTTCTCTCTTATTTTTAGTCTTCATATGATTTTTTCTCCCTTTCTTCATTTGTCTTCTGCTTCTCATCAGTTTTTTCTGTTACCTATATCTAATTCTGTAAACATCCTTTTACAAACCCAGTAGGATCCTTGCCCCACCTATACACAAGAGAATACTATTCTGCCATAAAGAAGGATAAATTAAAGTTATTTGTAGGGAAATGGATGCATCCTGAGACAATAATGTTACAGTCAAACACTCAAGTTTAAATATTGCATGGTTTCTCCTATATGAGAAACCCGATATATAAAGTACAAAATAAAAGGTAATAGGAAATGGGAAAATAGATCTTTCCCAAATTAGAAGGGAATCAAGAGTGGAGGGAGCAGGGAGAGAAGGGAGGAAAAGTGGGTTTTAAAAAAGGATTTAAGATGTGTTATAAACATGTACGCATCCCCTGGAGGAATATAAGCATTATGTACTGCAAATGTGTTCTAATAAAAATTGAAAAAATGAATCAAATAACTAAATGTTAAAACAGAGGCACTTAACCTGCTTGAAAATAAAATAGGTAAAAGTCTTGAAGTCAGGTGTAGGCAAAGACTTTCTGAACAGAACCCCAGTTGCACAAGAAATAGTACCAAGAATTATCAAATGGAATCAGATCAAACTTAAAAGCTTCTATACAGCAAAAGTAACAACCAAGAGAGTGAAAATAAAATCTACAGAATGGGAAAAAATTTGCCAGCTATTCCATGTACAGAGGACTACTACAGTATCTAGAATAAAGAACTCAAATAAATAAGAGCCCCAACATAAAACACCCAATCAACAAATGCGCAAATGAAATGAATAGAAACTTCTCAGAAGAAGTACAAATGGCCAGTAAATACATGAAGAAATTCTCAACGTTGCTGGCCATTAGAGAAGTACAAATTAAAATAACACTGAGATTCCATCTTAATTGGGAAAGAATAACTATCTTCACAAAATCAAATAATAGCAAATACTGGAGAGGCTGTAGGGGGAAAGGAATACTTCTACATTTTTGGTGGGAATGTAAGCCACTATGGAAATCCGTGTGGTACAACCACTATGGAAATCTGTGTGGAGATGTCTCAAAAAATTAAACCTAGAAATTCCATTTGACCCAGCTATTTCAATTTCAGGTAGCTTCCCAAAAGAGTTAAAAACATCATATTACAGTGATATACATGCGTACCCACTGTTTATAGCAGCACAGTTCATAAAAGCTAAATCTTGGAGTCAGCCTATATGTCCATCAACAAATGAATAGATAAAGAAAATGTGGTATTTATAAACAAGAGACTATTACTCTGCCATAAAGAGAGATAAACCTGAGTCATTTGTGAGGAAAATGGACACATCTGGAGACCATAATGTCAAATGAAATAAATCAGACATGTAAGCTTAAATATCACATGGTTTCTCTTATGTGGGAAACTGAAATTATAAATAAAGATCAAAATAAAAGATATACAATAGGAAGAAAGGTGATAGATCCTTCTCAAGTGGCAAAGGAATCAAAAGATAGAGGGACAGGAGGAAAAGGGGATGAAATATGTACATACATGTACCAACTCCACACAGGAGTATAAACATTATGTACTGTAAACATGTAGTAAAATAAATAAATAAATAAATAAATAAATAAAT
>NW_004956035.1:0-9452 GCF_000276665.1 Chinchilla lanigera
AAGAGATTTCCATACAGAGCAACACCTGGCTCATTGTCACCAGGCCACATGTAAATAATGCAGGACAACTCTGAGGGCAGAGCTCTGGATGGGTCCCCTCCTTTCCACCACCATCTCCTCCATTCTCCTGTGCCCGCCACACTTCTCTGCCCATATGTGCTCCCAGGAAAATTTGGTATAAGACTTCACTCCATTTAACCTTTGAGGGCAAAATGTGACCTGAGGACATTTTCTCCAGACAAGTAGAAAGGAAGAGCCACACCTGTCCAGGTTTCCAGGCACTGCTTTGCAAAGATGAGTGCCTTGACCGCTAGTGGTTCCTGAGATTTTGTCTCAACATTTAGAGGTGATTCTCTGTCATCTATCCATTTGTGCTGCACTTGCTTATACTTATATTTCCAGCACAAATTAGTGTGTGGTTCAGCTGCAAGGCAAGCTCTAAGCCAAATGGTTACAGAAAGTAAGTTTGATTTTATAAGTGCCACACAGTGTTGTACAAGTTGCTCACAATACAAAGACCTGGTTGAGGACACACTGTCCACTACCACTAGCAACATCATATATCCTAGAGTAGTGATAGGGAACCTCTGAGAGACCAAGTACCCAAACTGCAACCCAAAACCCACTTAACCATCACAAAGTGCCAACACTGCAAATAAACCTGAATACTGTACTGAGATGTTAATTTAGAAAAACCAACTGTTATCCATTTCTTAGCTGCTGGAGCAACTTGGCTTGCACCCTGACAGAGAGGGTTCTGTGTGCCCGCTCCAGCATCCATGCCATAGTTTTACCACCACTGCCCTAGAGTAAGGCTATGTCTGTTTACTGTTATTATTCTAGGAGTACCATTTTAAGTAATTTTTGTACTTGAAAATAGTTTTAAATTTGAAAAAAAGCCCCCGAATACTAGAGAGAATCCCATATACCCACATCCAGTTTCCTGTATTGTTAACATTGTACATTGATTTAGTACATTTGTTGTAATTAATGAACTGATACTGATAAACTATCGTGAACTATTATGAACTAATGTCCACACTTTATTCAAGTTTTCTTAGTTTCTACATTATGTCATTTTTCTGTCCCAGGAGCCCATTCATGGAACCTCCATTAGTCTTGTCTCCTTTGGTTTCACTTGGTTGTGACCATTTCTCATGTTTTGTATGTTCTGGTTTACAGTGTGAGGGAGTACTGGTCAAGTACCCAGAAGAATATGCACCCACTGCTCCTCATGACCAGGCTGGGATTATGAGCGCTGATGTGATTGCCATATCCGTCAGTCATATCAAACAAATGCACCATAGCATGACTTAGCACTGTTGACAGTGGCTTTGCTCGCCTGGCTGAGGTCGTGGTCATCAGGCTTCCTCACTGCCGATTTACCCCCTTTTCCCACTTCTCATATTGTGTTCTTTGGAAGGAAGTCACTGGGCACCCCACCACTTAAGGCACGGGGAGGTATACTTCACCCCTGAAGGACAGGGTATCTACACAAAATATTTGAAATTTTTCTGCACTAATGCTTTCTCCATTCTCCTCCATTTATTTTTTGCTTATTTATTTATCCAATCATTTATTTAGATCAGTGTGGACTTACATTTTGAGTAATAACCCAACAGTGCTTTATTTTGTTGCTCAAAGTGTCCTGCCTTTGACCAGTGAGAGCTCTTCCTGTTGGCTTCTGTGTATCTTTGTCATACCCTCATCACTGTGGATGTTTTCCCTTATTGTGGAGTATGTTACAGGTTGCATTGTATATCCCAACACAGTATGCTGAAGTCCTAACTTCCTAATATGTGACTTTATTTTGAAATAGGGTTATTACAGATGTTCACTAATTAAGATGAGGTCATCCTGGAGGAAGACAGGACCTTAATCCACGTGACTGGTCCCCTTGTTAGAAGAGGGCTGACATGCACAAGGAGAAGAGAAGAAAACCATGTGACAATGAAGGCCAAGACTGCAGTAATTCACCTGCAAGCCAAGAAATGCCAAAGGTTGCCTAAAAGAAACACCAGAAAGTAGGAAGAGACAGGAAGGATTCTCTCCTATAGGTTTTAGAGGAATATGGACCTGCAGACACTTTAATTTTAGGCTTATAATTTCCCAAACTATCGGAGAATAAATTTTCATGGTTTTGAGCCACCTACTTTGTGGTAATCTGTCATGGCAGCTTTAGGAAACTAGCACAGAGTATGTCTTATTTCCTGGCATTATAAGATGTTCTAGATTCTTCTTGCATATTTTCTGCCCCAGTCTTAGAACTAGGCACTTTTTCAAGGATCCATGCTTCAAGTTATTGTATTAGAAACTAAAATCAAGGTGTTACTGTGCCTGTTGCTCCAAGGGTATTGCTGCATCAGCAGACAAAGCAAGGAATTCCATATGGGTACTTTAGCGTCCCCATGCATGCATGTATTTATTATGCTAAATGTAAGTTCATATGATGTCTCTAACTCTAATCCATTACTACATGGATCCTTCTAGCCTCTTCTTACTTTAACCTGTACTCCAGTAGTGAGAAACCTGGCTCTCATCATCTGCTATGCATTTACTTCACTGTTCAATTCCAGTGTACATGGATAGCATATAGAATTGTTAACCTGGTGATTCCCTTTTCTAATTCACACATAAGGTGTTATATGGGTTAGTGGCATCCCTGCTCCACCTCCAAACTGAATTTCTACCCAACTAAGTTTAAGAACCTGTACTTTCTCCCCGTCTTTTCTAAAACCCAGATCTAATCTCACAAAAGGATCTCTATCAGCTGTTGATATCTTCGCACTGTTCCTAATAAGCTAGGTTAAGCTGTAGGAGCAAACAGACATCAAAATCTCAGCTTCACACAGCAAATTTTTGTTTCTCGTTTACATCAAATTTCCAGACACCTTGGGCAAATCTCCCTCACTTTCAGCTTTATCATTTTTAAAAATGTATTTATCTTTACCAGTACATATTTGTAGTACATAATATTTGCAATCCTTGTGGGGAATTGGTAGATTTACTTAACATATCCAGAATACATTTGGAGGTGTGACCTCCAAATGAGGCAGGAAAGAAATAGAGGACTGAACAATGGTGCAGGATTGGCTTTTAGACTGAGGCCTGGAACTGTCTTATATCCCTGTACTCACAGGTCAATAGCCAGAACTCAGGCTCACAGCTTGAATGCAGTCTCCATGCAGGCTAAGCAATAGTCATCTACCTGTGACCCAGGGAGAGCAGATCCTGGCTGAGCACAAATCAGTCTCTCCCTTAACCTTAGTGTGAATTTCAGTCAGTGTGTTAACTTGGCCCAAATTGTTTTTGTTTTAAATGGTACCTAACTTTGTAACAAAAGGTCTCATTTTATGATAAAAGACTTTTAAACATTACTAGCAGGAGATAGGGAAAATTTTAGTAGCACTACCCTTGAACATGTATTTATAAAGAACCCCTTCTTCTGCCAGAGTGTAAGGTCATTTTTGATATTAGACTTTTTAAAATACATCACTACTTGCCAGTGCCTCACCCAAAGCAGCTCTGCATCTGCCTCCATTTTCATGAGCTAAGGAGCTAAATCAGTTGGGTGAGCCAGCTGGCCCAAGGAGCCCTTTGGTGTCCTGGCATGATGCATAGGCCAAAGGGAATTGCGAGTCACCATTCAAAGGCACCTTCCTCCATGTGATTTCTGCTGCTACAGAAGAACAAATGTTAATAGCAAAGCGGATGAGCCCCATTCTTCATAGACTTGCAGTATCAGAAGGAGCCTTAAAAATGAGGTCCAAATAATTTTTAAGGATGCACAGAGAATGCTTATGACAATTTAACATTTGCAAGGAGAAACATAGAAAATTGTATGCACAGAATTATTTTACTCCATAATACCCTATGCAAAGAGAAAGCAGAAGACACCCAAATATTGACAGTGGTTTTCTCTGGATAGAGGGATTAATGGATGGCTTTATCTTGTTTCTACTTCTGGGTGTATTTTTCAAGCTTTCTGTAGTGAGTATACATGACTTGCAATCAGAAAAGAAATGCTAAAAAATATTTTATAGGTGTCCAGTTCAGCTCATCTTCTCTTCTCATTGTACAGATGAGGAAACCACTACCCAGAGAGATAAATGATTTATTCAACATCATGTGGATGTTAACCTGACTGGTTCTTTCCCACAGCTTCAGGTAGTACCTGGCAAATAGATGTAAGGAATGATCAAGACATACAGTGAAGGTTTAAATTAAAAATGTCTACTACAGTAAAATACATTAATCTCCATTCAAAATACTCCTCCTTTGTTTGAACACATTTATCCCATCACTTTTGCCACTTTCTGAAGCAGTTCTGAAAGTCTTCTTTTGTGAGTGTCTTCATGGTATGTGATTTAAAAAAATACAGTGAATGCTGCTGCCAAACGCTGTCCAGTGAAAAGGCAAGCTTATGAAAACGTTACAGCTGTCCTCATCCACCTAACTTACCAGCTCTGGTACCATGAGAGTTACAGCTCTTCCTGAAAGCCAAAATGACCACTCAAGAGGAACATTTTTGATCAATTCAGAACATCAAGGCAGCTGCAAAGCACAACTCATGAAAGAGGATTTCCAGTGGCAAAAATGATGGGATATATATTTTTGAAGTGAGGGGGCATATTTTGAGGGAAATTGATGGCTGTGTGTCTTTTACTATAAGAATTTTTATAGTGTTTTTTAAACGTTCACCATATTTTATGATCACACCTCATCAGCTAAGCCCCGGAAACATCACTCCCACTCATACCCACAGCGTGTGTCCATCCGCGGCACCTTTCATCTTGATGCAGAATTTCCAGAGTTAAAAACACTTTCCAGCCCTTCCTTCTGTTTCAGCCCAGAGGCCACAAAGCTCTTGCAGTGTCTAGATATATGCAGGAAAAGTAAAGGAACTTTCATTTAACATCTGTCATAGGCCAAGCGCTGCCCTGGAACTTTGTAATTCACTGAAATCCAATAGTGAGCATGAAGAAAGCAAAAGTGGAGAGAGCATGACCAACACTGCAACTCACAGCAAGCAAAGTCATAGGCTGATTCATCCCATTGCATGGATGAAAACACTGAGGCAGGCTCATGACTGCCTGTGGCAGTGCTCAGAGGAGACTTACACATGCTCTCACCCACTGCCCATGTCCCATCTTGCACATGCACCCTCACCACTACGTCTCCCTGCTGTACCATCTCTCATGAACATTAAAACACAATAGGTTCTAGCCAGGTGCATGTAAGGACCACAGTTTTATCTATTCAGAGATTTCAGCAGGACTTCAAACCCAGCCTTGGATATACCTGTCAGCCTAGCACAAGTGGTAGAGCCTATGCCGAGGTGATTGATCTGTTCCAGATGTGGACATCTGGGCACTTCTGGATACCCGCTTACTTTTGCACAGGACATCCCCCAAGCCTGCTGCCTTGTCAGGAGGCTGCTCAGGGAAGATATATACTGATGAGAAATCTCAGCCCCCAAATTCATTTTTCAAAGAAGCCAAGCAAATCTGGTGATTTATTCTCTGTCATTCTGATCCCAGCATATGTTCCACATCAGGTAAGTGAGATAGAAGGGATGGTTCAGCAAACATTAAGTTAAAAGAAACCCTGTCAGGCTTCCCTGCAAATAGCTGGTTTTTATTTAAAGCCACAAAGTCATTAATTGCACTGGGTAAAAAGCTAAGGCTGTCCCTTTCACACATCTCCAGAGTGCTCTGCAAAAGATGCTCTTATCACATGATTGTAATACACATGCCCACAATAGTTTGGGGTTGTGATGCTTCCTAGTGTTCTTCTTTCTTATTGGCAGTTTCTCTCTGTCCATTTTCCTTTGGTTGAATCTGAATCCTGCCCTGTATGTCTCTCCTTGTGCTTTGTGTCCATCACTCCCTCTCCTAACCTCACTGTCTCTCCCCTGTTCCATGACTCCTCTTTCTGGTCCCTGAAAAACAAGCTTCTCTTCCACAAAGAGTGTGGGACTTCTAGTTCATGCAGACAGTAGACACATCCCAGTCCCTCCAGCTGTGCCCATTCTTCTCTGTCTCTGATGACCAGTCTAGCCCTCATTCTATCTCCTGCTAGCTGGGTCTCCACTTGAAGGTGAAGGAGTTACTCACTTCAGTTCTTGATTCTAAGAAGGGAGTATTATGGTATATCATCAACCCACTTGTAAGACATGGGACAACATTTTAATAAGAAAAGTGTCATGATGACTAGTATGTTACCAGTAGAGACACCATAGATAAGCCCTGGAGAAGACAGACAGAGAGAAAGGAGGAAGGGAGAGGTGAAGGAAGAGTTGGGGGGAAAGTGAGGAAGAGCATTATCATTTTCTTCATGCATGCAGGAAGCATTCAAAACACCAACTATGAGCTAAGCTTGGTGCCAGGCACTGAGCATATGGACACAAGTAAAACAGCATTCTGGTTCTAAGCAGTGTAGCTGGGAAGATGCACATGAAAACAATAATTACAATGCAGTGAAACATGTTCCAAATAGTGATTGGGCAGGATTTCCTGGATATGTAGGAGAAGATAGCATTGCTTAGGTGGGGGAAGTGGAAAAAGATGCCAATATAGGGTTCCCAGGATACAGTTCTGCAGACAAAAAAAGGGAACAAAGGAGATGTGTTTAAAGGAGAGAATGGCCCTGGGCCAGGTCACCAAAGAATAAAAGACTGACTCCTGCCAGGAGATCCACCAGTAAAGCACGGCTGGGGCATGGATAAGCATGAAAGATTCCAGATCTATGGGACATGAGACTGGAGGGCTTTGGAGCAGAGAGGAGCCCAGATCTTAGCATTTGGGTAGTGGGGAGCAATTAGAGACATTTAAACAAGGAAGTAACATGCTGCACCTTGGATTTTCAATAAATCATTTTGACACACATATAGATTGGCTTATTGCTATCCAAGACAGGAGACCGAAGACTGCCATCCAGATAAGGCATGAAGAGAGCTGTAACCACACCAGCAATTATGGGTGTGGGCAAAAGGAACATTTGTTCAACTTTTGTTGTGTCCCAAGCAGGCTTTGTGCTGGGTGCTTTTACACCTATTACCTCATGGATGTGTTAAGAAATATATAAGCAACTAATAGTTCGTAGGAAAACTGAGCACATACAACTATCAGATGATAAAATAACAAGATGGCAGACAGTTCTGCACTCAAATAGTAGAGAGGTATGCTTGCATGGCATGGAAATAGTAGATCTCAGTACTTATCTGGGTTCTGCATGGCAACTTTTGTTCAGAAAGAGCCAAGGTGGCACTCTCTGTCCTCCACTGGTGGAGACATTTGTTGGCACAGCCTTTCTGGAGAGATACTTGATTGTACTTTTCAAAAGCTGTAAAATATGAAATTCTTTTGTTCCAGCAGTTTCTACTGTACAAATTCAAACTAAGGAAAAATTAGGGATATGTGCAAAGATTTCACTAAAAGGATATTTATCACAGCACTATTGTCATCGTAAAAATATAAAAGTAATACAAATTCCAGAGATTGGGGACTGGCTTAATACATTATAGCACAACTATACGGTTGCCTAGTTTGCAGCCATTAAATGCTATGGTGTGGAAGTATATTTATGGATGTGGAAAGACATTCATACCGACCAAGCCCCTCTTCAGAGATGCAGCTTAAATGAAAATGGGTGATTGCTATGCAAACACAACTTCAAGACACATCTCCTGGCCCATCTCTGCACTAGTTTCCAATATATTTTAAGTGAAGAAGGATACAGAAGAACAGGTATAATATGATCCCACTTTAATTAAAAAGAAAAATACGTATATGTGAAGCTCATGAATACACAGCCCTGGAAAGGGGGCAGGGTATCCACTGAAATGTTAAACATGTTTACCATTGGGTAGGCAGATTATTCTTTTGGATTATCTGTATTTTTTTCTATTTTCACTACAATGATTATGCATTTGTTAGACACCAGAAAAAGGAAAACCGAGGAAAGCCTACCCTACTCCTTACAGCTGTGCAGCAGTTTCATTTATTCAGTCATTGCACAAGGTAGACCTAATATCTCCAGACTTTGTAGACGGAACTTGGGCTATGAAGATGATTAAGACTTGGTTCCTGTTCTCAGAAAGTTCAGGCTCCTCACAGGAAGACTACAATATGAGCAAATAATTGTAACATGTTAACCAGTGTATAGTTTGTGGATTCACAGAGGGGCCTGATTTTATTCTGTATTTGACAAAAAGTAGCTTACTTTGGGGTATCATAGTTCTGTGCTCCTGAGTCTATTCTTGTCTAATCAAGAAAGAGGGAACATGGTAAGGTGGACAGCTCCCTGTGTTGGGAGTTACTCTGGTCTGACCCTTCAGCTTTCTCAGGAACCCTTTGTTGTCTGCAGACCAAAGTTTTGTCATCTCTTCTACAAGAGCCTCCTCTCTCAGGCTCCAACCCATATTTCCAATCCTACAGCCTGTTGTTCCCTTTATTAACTCACTGCTTCTCCTTCACACCTAATGTATCACTGTTCCACAAACTACCAGACTCTATATTACTCCCTTTTCTGTTGCTCATAACACTACACTGGTGAGTTATTAAGACAAGAGCTTTATTCATGTTCACAATTCTACTCCAAGGTCCAGGGGCTACATCTGGCCCTACACCTTTCTTGCTGGAAGAGTCCTGAGGTGGCACCGGGCATCATGTGGTGAAAGACAGGGAGCATGCTTGTGTATATATGGGCTCTCTTCTTGCCAAGCTACCAGGATTTAATCATGGGGCTCCACCCAAAGGACATTATGGAATCCTAATCACCTTGCATAGGTCCCACCTCCAAATACCATAGTCAGATTAAATTTTTGCCCTCATAATATCTCACAATGGAGAATAAACTCCAACATGGTTTCAGAGGAGACAAATAGTATTCAAACCCATTGCACCCTCATACTGCTTGATGCTTTTATATCAGTTCTCTTTTTTCATAGAGAAAGAAATGTATTTTCATACTTTTTAAAATAAAAGGAGGAAAACATTAACAGACAGACAACCGTTTACAAAATAGCAAAAGAACAATACAAACAATACAGAGTTACAAACAAAGTGGTAGGAAATTAACAATGTTTGTTGTATTACATATCAGTATCTTCAAAATGGTTTCTCATGAAAACAAATAGAGACATGCAATATTGATCAATCAAGGACTCATTAACTGTTTCTTTCAGCAAAGAAATAGAAGACAGTAGATCAACTATGTTAACTATCCTGTATATACATACATACAAACTTTCTCCCTCTTTCCCTTCTCTTTCCCCACATCCAAGTTGCCCTTTACCCTTGAGCGTTTTCCTTTTGTTTCACAATATCTATCATACTCCAAGTTTTTATTAACTCTTTCAGGTTTTACACTAGTGAGACAATGCAGTGCTTGCACATGCAGATCTGATTTATTTCACTTATGAGTGTGGTCTCTAGTTGTGACCATTACCT
>NW_004956036.1:0-9511 GCF_000276665.1 Chinchilla lanigera
GGCCTGCGAGACGGCGCCCCAGGCCTCCCGGGCGCCAGATTAGAGCGCCCCCCCAAACCTGGGGCGCAGCGGGGTGGGAGGGCCGAGGTCACCCGGGGAAGATCCCTAGGCGGGGGACCCCGAGAGGCCCTGGTCTGCTCCGCGGGCACCCCCTCGTGCCGGCCCGAGTTGGCCCACGTCCCCCTCGGGCTTTGTCTCCCCGGGACGTGGCGTGCCCAAGGTCGAGCAGAGGGCCTGCATGCGCTGCCAGCTCTCCTTCGGCCCGCGCACGCGTTCCAGCCCCCACCCCATACCAGAGACTGGGGGGGCGCGGGTCAGGAGCGCGTGCCGCCCCTGCTGCCCCAAGCCCTCCCTCTCTTCGGCACAAGAAGGCAGATTCTGCCATGTAGGGTCCTAGTCCTGGGCCGGGCCTGGGCTGGGCTGGGCATGGGCAGGACACAGCCCACCGGACCCCTGCCCCAGGGAGCTCGGGGTCCACAGAGGCGATCAGGGGAGACTGTGGATGTGGGGGACCCAGCTCGGCCCACCGGTCTCCCCGCAGCCTCCGGGGTACACAGCAGGCCCTGCGGAGTTAACCTGGGCACCCCAGGGTTCCCCCTGACCCGGAGGGCTGCTTCCTCCCTGCTGGCAGCCAGGGGCCCTGCGCCTGGGGAGGGTGCTGGGCAGAGGGGCAGGAGCAGGGACCGGACTGCCTGGAGGCCGCCTCCGTGCAATGCGCAGAGCACTGCACTGCTGGCCTGGTTTGGCCATATGGCTGGGACCAACAGCAAGGGTCTGGAGCCTGGAGTTCAAATCCGGGGTCCTCCCCTTCCCGCCCGTGTGAACTTGGAAACTCAGTTCCCCTCCGAGCTTCCTCTTCTGCCTTCCCACAGCATCTCAGTCAGCGTGACCTCCGAGGTGGGTAAGGCTGGCATCTGCTGGGTGCCGGGCATCTGCCAGCTGGGCATAGTGGCACATGCCTATGATACCAGCACTTGGGCGGGCTGAGGCAGGAGGGCCCTGTGTATGCACCCAGCCAGTGCAATTTAGTAAAACCCTATCTCAAAGTTAAAATAAAAGGGGCTGGGGATGCAGCTCAGTGTGAAAGCCCTGGGTTCAATCCCCACTACTGCTAAATACACAAAATAAATTTTAAAATCTCAGCCTCATGCCTTGCCTGCAGGCCTGGTCCCTTGCTCAGACACGCATGGTTGTTCCTGCTGTCGCTGGGACTGGCTCTGGATTCCTCCTGCCCCTGCTTATGGCGTCCTGTTCTATCTGTGCTGGCCAGGAGGGGCCGGCAAGGCATGGCCTGCGTGAGCCCCGCGGGAGGAAGCCGGTCCCTAGAAAGGCTGGCTGGGCCGCTGTGCGCAGGCAGAACCTCTGCCACCCGAAGTCCTCAGGCCTGGAGGCGCAGAGGCCTGCGGAGGCCGCAGCAGCAGTGTGCGTGCTCAGCGCTGCCCTCTGCAGGCGGAATCCGGCATGGCGCGGCTGGGCACTGGGTGGGGGAGGGTTACCGCCCTCCCGCCTCTTGAGTTAATCTTGCTTCCCAGAAGCGCCAGCCAGCCAGCCGCGCCCCCACCGCGCCCAGGAAGCAGTTGGCACAACTGAAGCTTGGGCCTGGCCGGGAGCAGTGGTGCACACCTGTAATTCCAGCATTACGGGAGGCTGAGGCAGGAGGATTGTAAATTCACCCCATCTTGAGCAATTCAGCAGTTTAGCAAGACGCTGTCTCAAAATAAAAAATAAAAAGGGCCTGGGGATATAGCTCAATCCCCCATACTTCAAATAATAATAACAATTAGTAGTATTAGTATGTTTTATTTAACCTGCTACAGCCAAACGTTGTCATTTCAATGTATAATAAAATTGAGATGCTTCACATTCTTTTTCTTACGCTAAGAAATCCAGGATTTTTCATTTTGTTTTGTTTTGATTTTGAGACAGGGTTTTGCTCTGCAGTTCAGGCTGGCCTTGAACTACCTATATAGCCCAGGCTGGCCTCGAACCCGACATGATCCTCCTGCCTCAGCCTCCCAACTGCTGGGATTACAGGTGTGCACCACCACACCTGGCTCCAGGATTTATTTCACATGTATGGCATTTCTCCATTTCTTTTTTTTTTTAATTTCATTTAATTATTTTTTGCAGTATCAGAAACTGAATGTAGGTCTTTTGCAATGGGTTACACCTCCAGCCTTTTTTATTTTTATGTTTAGACAGGTCCTCCCTAAACTTCCCTGGCTGAGGGGGCTGGGGATTTAGCTCAGCAGCACAGCACCTGCCTGGTAAGCACAAGGTCATGAGTTTGATTCCCGGTACTGGAAAAAAACCCCAAAAAAACCAAAAAAAATTTCCCTCGCTGAATCAAACTTGTGATTCTCCTGCCTCAGCCTCCCAGAGTGCTGAGATTGCAGGTGCCCACCTCCACGCCCAGTTTATGGACTCTTAAAACCAGGAGCCCTTTTTTCCCAGTGAAGTCATGTAGAAGTTCAGTTCAGGCAAAAGATGAACCTGGGGTTCCTCTGGAGAAGCAGGAGCACCTCAGCAACCAGATGCTTCAGGCCATCCTCCTCCCCTTTGAGAAGCCTCTTAGACTCCCATCTACACTGAAAATAGTATTAATAATGATCCTAGCATCCATTTAGTGCTTGTTCTAACCCAGGCACAATGCTAATACCCTACAGGTATTATCTCAACTAATCCTACTGAGGGGATGGTAGTAGTCCATTGCTGTAACTAAATGCCTGAGATAATTAACTTGCAAAGAGAAAAGATTTGTTTGGGCTCAGGGTTTTGGAAGTTCCAATCTACAGTCAGGGGTGAGGAGGGGAACAAAGCTACTCGCCTCAGAGCCAGGAAGCAAAGGGGACCAAAGAGGGGATAGACTCCCACAGTCCCCTTCAAAAGAATGTCGCCAGTGACCTGAAGACCTCTCACAGAGGGACCGTGGTGGTGTACAACTGTACTCCCAGCACTCCGGGAGGCTGAGGCAGGAGGATCACAAGTTACAAGCCCAGCCTGGGCAACTTAGCAACTTCAGGAAACCCTGTCTCAAAATTTAAATGTTTTAAAAGGGCTAGGGAGGTAATGCCGTCTGAAGGGCCCCGGATTTAATCCATGACTCTTGTTCCCCAAAACCCTCCGAGCAGGCCCCCACCTCTGTTTATTTATGTGCTTATTTATCTACTTTTGCAGCATGGGGGCTGAACCCAGGGGTGCTCTAATACTGAGCTACCTCCCCAACCCTTTTTATTTCATTCTGAGACGGGAGGATTTCCCTGAGTTGCCCAGGCTGGCCTCGAACTTGTGACCTTCCTGCTCCAGCTCTGCAGTCCTTGTATGTGTGTGTGGGTCCAAGCTGGGAGAGCTCAGCTCGGGTCCCCCAGGGAAGAAGCAGCCCAGGGAGTCTGTTCTGGGACCCTTGGGAGCCCAGCACCCACCCGGCACTGGGGCCAAGGACCAGGGCCAAGCAGGGAACCAGCCACTGTCCTGTGCTTCCTCCCCTTCCTCTGGAGGGACCTGCTGCTACATCCGTGCTCTCCAGCCTCCCCTTGGGGCCCCCTGCAGCCCCCTGCTCTGGCAGGAACCAGCCCTAGGAGGGGTCGGGCCAGTCCTTGAGCCAGCAAGCTTGGTCTTCTAGCAAATACCAGTTGGTACTCTGCTAGGTGAATTTAGTTACAAATTAGGGAAGATTTAGAACAACTTTGGAGCCAGAGAAAGAGACCAGGAGAAGCATCCCAAGTAACTTTCCCAGGAGTGAGGAGAAGGGAAAAGGGTCCACAGCAAGCTTTGGGGGCTTTCGGCTATGTGCCCCAGGCCCTTTGCACTGCCCATCATGGAGCCCCAGCCCCAGCTTCTCAGGCAGCAGGAGGGTGGTGGTGGATAGAGGACACCAAGCAGCCAGGCATCCTGTCCCTGTGAACCACAGCACAGCAAGAAGGGTGTCCATAGCCAGGCATGAAGGGGACACATCTGTAGTTCCTGTACTCCGGGAGGATGAGGCAGTATGATTTCAGGTTCAAACCCAGCCTGGGCAACTTAGCAATTTAATGAGACTCTGTCTCCAATTAAAAATCAAAAGGAGCCAGATGGGGTGGCGCACACCTGTAATACCGGCATTCAGGAAACTGAGGCAGGAGGATCACTGTGAGTTTGAGGCCAGCCTGGGCTACAAAGTGAGCTCAAGGCCAGCCTGAACTGCATAGCAAGAGCCTGTCTCAAAAAGACAAAAAAAAAAAAAAAATCCAAAGGGCTAGGGACGGACTAGGCTCAAATTCACCATCTTCCTGCCTCAGCCTCCCGAGTAGCTGAGAGGACAGGAGGGCACCACCTGGCCTGGCTGCTAAAATATTTATTTCCTCAGGGGCTGGGGATTTAGCTCAGCAGCACAGCGCTTGCCTGGCAAGCGTGAGGTCGTGAGTTCGATTCCCGGTACCGGAAAAAACAAAAAACAAATATTTATTTCCTGTTCCAGGGTTTTCTGCAAACCAGGACTGTACTTCGTCCCCAGCCCCAGGAGGGTCCTGCGGTCTCCCCGCTCCCCGCCGCCCTCCACGCCGTCTCCACCACCAAGGAGGGGTCGGGCCAGGCCTTGAGCCAAGTCGGCTTCTCCTTCATCCCCCGCTGAAAGCCGCCTTTGAACGCTGCCCGCCCGGGCCAGCCCAGCCCCTCTTGCTCTGGCTTCCTGCCTGCACTGGCAGGGCCACCCACCGGCCGGGTGCACAGCCCTGGGCCCCGCCCCACGCTCAGCCCGGAGGAGGAAATTTCATGTTGCTCGACTGATTATTTGATCCCCGACTGACTCACCCGCGGCTGTGGCTTGGATGCGGTGTGAGCGTCCCTTGGGCTTCCCCTGTGTTGAAATCGAAGCCCCATTAGGAGGCCCTGGGAGGTGGACATTTCATCCACTCTGGGGTTCACGCTGGGGCCTTTGGGTGGTGGTCAGGGTTAGAGAAGCTCGTCAGGGTGGAGCTCCTGTGACTGAGCCCTGGCTTTACAAGAAGAGGAACGCGGGCCAAGGTGGCACACGCCTGTAATCCCAACACTCTGGGAGGCCGAGGCAGGAGGATGCCAAGTGACAGCCCAGCCTGAGCAACTGAGTAACTTAGTGAGACCCTGACTCAGAATAAAAATAAGAAAAGGGCTGGGAGCGTAGCTCAGTGTGAAGGCCCGGGGTTCCAGTACTGCAAAGAAAGAAAGAGAAGACCCCGCAGCGCCTCAGGGCTCTGCAGCAGGAAGGCCGTTCCCAGGTGGCCCGGAGCTGTGAGCCAGGGCTACAGGGACCTCCCTTCCGGGCCTCCATGCTTCCCCTGAGCAAGGCAAACCGACTTCCGCCCCATCCCCTAAACCCGGGGAGGGCAGGGGTGAGGTCCACGCGTGCACGCGCATGCACACAGGCTGTCCCGGCACACCGTAGGCCCCAAGCCCCTGCTCCCTGGCCGGCTGCTGGCCGGGCAGATGAAGACAGGGCTCTTCAAAAGCTGCCGCAGAAACCCGCCCGTCTCCATTTTTCTCTCCCTTTCTCGCTGTCTGTTGCTATTATTTGTGTGCGTGTGTGTGTGTGTGTGTGTGTGTGTTACTGGAGATTGAAACCAGGGTCTTTGCACTGAACTATATCCTCAGTCCTTTTTTTTTTTTTTTGAGACAGGGTCTCACTATGTCACTCAGTTGCCCAAGGTGGGCTAGAACATGGGATCCTCCTGCCTCAGCCTCCCAGAGTGCTGGGGTGACAGCCACGCAGGGCGAGCCCCCTGTTGCCCTCTGCCTCTGCAGCCCTCCCCCGCAGGACGGGGTGTGGGGGTTGTTTCCACTCCTGCCCCTGCCTGGGCCTGTCTCTCCCTTCTACTCTCTGGGTCCAGTCCTCGCTCTCCGACTCCGCGTCTGTCTGTCTGTCTGTCTGGTCAGCTATCTACCCACCCCTCAGTGCTCTGGATTTGCTCTCCTGTCTGTCTCTGGCCTCTGTCCCTCCGGGGTGACCCTGAGGGGTCTCACGCCTTTCCCCCCACGCCGGCGGGGTCCGTGCGCAGCTCGCTCCCGCCGTCTCTGCGCCCCTCCCCTGTCCCCGGCTGCCCCCGCCGCCGCCTCCCCTTCCCCTCGGAATCTTCCAGGAACAGAGCCGGCCTGTAATTGAGCTGGGCCGTCTCCACGGCAGCCGGGCGGCGTCGGGAAGATCAATTTGGAGCGCGGCTCCGTGGTGATTGCACCTGAATAGTTTGTGCCGGCAGCGCGGCTCCACGCGAGGCAGCGGGACGGCAGCGGACAGGGGCGGGAAAACCCCCCGGAGCACCGGGACCCCTGGCCTCAGGAGGGGACACGGGGGGGGGGGCGAGCCCTCAGATGCGCGTGCGCCTCCCCGACGGCTCCTGTTTATAATTTATGCTGTGATCGGAATTATCAGCAATAATGATAACGTGATTATAATTGCCGAGCTGCCGGGCTCAACTGCGGCGCTGTCGGTAAACACCGTGACAGAGACGGGCGGGAGGCCGCGGCCACCCAGAGCTTGGGGAGGCCAGGGGGGGGAGGGGGTCCTTGGGGGGGTCTGTACCCCTCCCTGTCAGGCCCCGCCCTGCTCCACAGAAGTTCGGCTTTTTTTTTTTTTTTTTTTTTTTTTTTTTTCCCGGTACCAGGAATCAAGCTCACGACCTTGCACTTGCTAGGCAGGCGCTGTGCCGCTGAGCTAAATCCCCAGCCCCTTTTTTCTTTTTTTAAGATACCGGGGATTGAAGACTTACACCCTCAGCCTTTTTTTCCTTTTATTTTGAGACAGGGTCTCCCCGAGTCTCTAAATTGCTCAATTTGGGTTCCAACTCAAGATCCTCCTGTCTCAGCCTCCCTCCCGTGTGCACCCCCACACCTGGAGATGCATCTGTTCTAACGCCTGCAGGTCCTCCGTGTCTAACCTGAGTCATCCTGCCTCAGCCTCAGCGATGGGCACTGGTCATCTCCACAACTGAGGTCCCCTCGCGCTGGGTCGTGCAGAACTCAGACGCATTCTAAGGCAGGGTGGTGGGGGTGCGCTGGGGCAGGGGCTGAGGCAGGACAGAGCCGCTGCCCAGGCTCAGCTCCAGGGGCTCCCTTCCCGGCCAGGGGCGTGAGGCCCAAGGCGCAAGGTAGGAACCGCGTGAGTAGGCCCATTTAAGGGAGCTCCACCAGAAGCCAGGCTCACACACCTGTAATCCCAGCACTCTGGGAGGCTGAGGCAGGAGGAGCGCAAGTTTAAGCCCAGCCTGGGCAACTTAGCAACTGAGGGAAACTCTGTCTCAAAATTAAAAATGAAATAGGGAGGCTGGGGATGTGGCTGAGTGCAGAGGCCCTGGATTCAACACACACACACACACACACACACACACACACACACACACGGTGAGGGAGATACTGCCAGGGTTCAGGGACCTCACATGAGCCACCACACACAGGCAGAGTTTGCACTGTAACAGCCCACCAGATGTGTAACCTGCCACAGGGCAGTGATACACAGGTCATCCCTCTTGAGGACACCCCCAGATCCAGATCCACGTAAATGCCCAACACCATGCCTGTGTCTCTCTCTTTAGGTTGAACTCTATTATCGCTGAATGTGTACTTCTACATGCTTCCTAGTTGGGCATGGTGGTGCACGCCTGTCATCCCTGCGCTCTGGAAGGCCCAGCTCAGGCAACTTAGTGAGACCCTGCCTCAAAATAAGAAATACAAAGGGCTGGGGATGTAGCTCAGTGCAAAGGCCCTGGGGTCATTTCCCAGGTCAAAAAAAAGTTTTAAAAATAAATGGAAGGGTCATCTGAGCTGGAACCAAAGGGAAGGGGAGGGGAGGAAAAGAGAGAGAGAGAGAGACGTAGAAAGAGAGAAGTGCTTTACCACAGCAGTTAGGGGTGCAAATCTCAGCTCTGCCCTGCTTGCTGTGTGTCTTTGGACAAATAACCTCACCTCTCTGTGCAAGTAGGGGTGGAGGAGAAAGCCACCCAGAGGAGGTGCTGTGAGAAATGAAGAAGCTACTGTGTGCCAGGAAACCAGACTGCGTGTGGCACATAAAAGGTGTAATCAAAGTATACTATAAACGTTAACATTTTTTAAAAAGTATAACAGTAAAGACACATCACCACGGATCCCCTCAGCACCCTCCCCTTTGCCTCAAACACCCCATCCCATCATTCTTGCCTCTTTCTTTCTCTCTTTGAGACAGGGTCTTGCTATGTAGCACAGGCTGGCCTTAAACTCGCAACAATCCTCCTGCCTCAGCCTCCTGAGTGCTTGGATTTATATATATATATATATATATTTTTTTTTTTTTTTGGTATCGGGAATTGAACTCACAACCTCGTGCTTGCCAGGCAGGCGCTGTGCCACTGAGCTATATCCCCAGCCCCGAGTGCTGGGATTATAGGTGTGTGCCACCACACCTGGCTTCACTTTTTGAAATAGTTATTTTCTTTTTTTTTTTTTTGGTACTGGGAATCGAACTCACGACCTTGCGCTTGCCAGGCAGGTACTTGTGCCGCTGAGCTACATCCCCGGCCCATTGAAATAGTTCTGGAAGTCCTCTTTCCTGGGGGTCTTTTCGGGGTGTGATAAAAAATGCAGTGAATAAACTGGGCATGGTGGCACACACCTGTCATCCAGCCTCGGGGAGGCTGAGGCAGGAAGACTGTTCTGTGTTCAAGGCCAGCCCGGACTACGTAGCAAGGCCCTGTCTTAAAAAAACCAAAAACACTGACTGCTGCCGCCGAGTGCCATCCAATGGAAAGCCGGGCTCACAACAACATCAGTGTGTCCTCATCCACCTTATTACCAGATCATGTGACTTCAGGCTCGTCCCCAGAGTCAAAATGGCCATGAAAAGGGAAATGTTTTGAATCAATTCAGGACAGCAAGGCAGCCATAAAGACTCTCCCGAAAGAGGACTCCTGGACCTGCTTCAGAAATGGCAAGGGGGGTGGGATCAGTGTGTCTGAACTGAGGGGAGGGCCCGAAGGGAGATTCGTGACAATGAGTCCTTTACTGTAATAACTCTTTAAAGAATACATGTTCGCCATCTTTTTGATCACAGCCAGCGCAAGGCTCTGATCATTAGGCACGAGGGCCTCTCCAGGGCTCGGCCCCACCCCTGCTGCCTTGGCCCCTAGGGAGCCAGGCTGGGCGGTGGGTCTCAGCGTGGGGACCTGCGGCGGGGCCTCGTGGTCCTGCGAGCTCCGCGGGGGACGGCAGGGGCTCAAGTCCAGGCTGCTGTCAGGGAACCGCGGGGGTCCCTCGCTCGCCAGCTCCTGCCCAGGCTCCCTGAGAGCGACGCTGGCCCTGGAACTCCGTTTGTCCATCCCTGCCCGACCAGCTGGCTGCTTCGAGGGCTTCTGTCACCTCTGACGGCCCAGACGGCCCTGGCCCAGACTCTCGCCACCCCCCAGCAGGGCTCAAGTCCCTGTGCAGCCAGGCAGGCCCACCCAGGGAAGCCCCAGGGAGGCTTGGCCACCAAGATTCATGTCACAGCCGGTCCCCACGCAGGAGGCAGGAGGCAGGAGGCAGGAGGCAGGAGGCA
>NW_004956037.1:0-1975 GCF_000276665.1 Chinchilla lanigera
ATTTGAGACAGGGTTTTGCTATATTGCCCAGGTTGGGCTCAAATTCGAGGGTCTTCCTGCCTCAGCTTCCCTGAGTGTTGGATCAGAGACCTGCACCTCTGTTGTCGGTCTCCGTTTTTCCCCTCAAGGAGGTGGAAGACTGATTCCAGGTCAGTCTGCCCAGGCCGCTTTAGAGAGGAAACAAAGCCCTGGCTGTCCTTGCCCCACTCTATGCTAACCATCTGGAAGGTGTGACACGGCACTGTGTGCCCTGCTACAAGTGACTGTCTAGCATCGGCTTCATTGGGGAGCTGGCTCTGGCAGATAGAGGTGATGTAGTCTGATGGTGGGCAGTAGGGAGCCACAGCAGGTTCTGGAGTAGGGATAGCACTTCCTCATAAAGGGCTGAGGTTTCTTGTGGGTTCCTGGAGTCTCCCCTGTAAGTTGGAGGATCAGGGCAGCAGCTAAGTTCTCCCCACAGCTCATACTTGCGTGTCACAGCTCCCCCTACCCCATGTATGGCGGGTAGAAACTGCAGGGCAGGGAGCAACTAGAAACGGGCAGGCTGGGCCTGGGGTGGTGTCGCTGTCTCTGACTTTCTCAACCCTTGCTCCTGGGGCTCCCTCCGGCCCTAGTGGGGCAAAGCCTCTTGTGCCATCCTGGAGCTGTTGACAAATGGCCACATTAGGCAAGGCATGGCTCGGGGAGGATGTGCAAAGCTGAGGTGGGGCTAGGGCTTGGTTTGCAGAACTCTGCCTTGTGGGGATTCATACACTTTCCTTGAGCAAAGACTCCCCACTTCTTTTTTGAGATGGTCTCCCTAAGTAGCCCAGGCTGGCCTTGACCTAGCAACCCTCTTGCCTCAGCCTCCTGAGCGTTGGGGTCACGAGCGTGCGCCACCATGCCCTGCTGTTTTCAGCGGTACACTGATCAGTCTCATCAGATCCCTAACCACCAGCCCTCAGTCTAAGTGTGTTGCCCGCCGAGGAGCAGCCGCGTGTCCCGGTGCCAGGTTCAGGAGCAGGGCTTCCCGGGAACTGTCCCGACCGGCAGACCCTGCTGGACGCGCTCCTCTGCCCCCCTGAGGCTGCTTGTGTCACTGTGAGTGTGAACAGAACACAGGGCACCGGCCTCACGGCCACCTCATTCGAGCAGGGCCAGCCACAGCGCCCACTCCAGGTCCTCAGGGGTCCTGGGCTTGAGGAAGGCCTGGGGGGCCTGACAGTGAGACGCTTCCTGGTCCCCGGGCTGCTCTTCCTGGGTGGAACAGCTGCCCCACCCTCCTCGGTGTCACATGCACGCGCGCGCGCGCGCGCGCACACACACACACACACACACAGAGTTCTGAAAGTGAGGACTCCAGCAAGGACAGTGGGAGAAAGCAAGGGGAAAGCCGAGGCCATGGGAATTTGATTCATGCTTTATTTCTCTTTCCTTCTTTTTTTCTTTTCACATTTTGATAGGGTCTCACTGTGTAGCCCAGGCTGGCCTCAAACTCATGGCGATCCTTCTGCCTCAGCCTCCTGAGTGCTGAAATCACACACATTTGCTACCATGGCTGGCCTTATGCTTTATTTCTGATACTAAAACTGGTACCGATACTGGAGCCTAGGTCTGAACTTGCCCAGCTGACTCTTGATGGTCTTGCCGATTTTCCGGATTCCTTTGCCCAGCTTCCTTCCGACTTTGCGCCAGAACCCGCCCCTCTTTGCCGCGCGCCTGGAACGCTGCGCCTGCGGCAGGGAGAGACCGCTGCTGGGGGCTGCGCGGGGTCAGGCCACGACCAGCGCCCCCCAGGGGCGGGGGCCCCAGCCGACCCTCGGGGGTGATCTCGGGAACGTGAGACTGAATCCCTGCACCCCATAAACACAGGAGAAGCCGCCCCACCGTGCCCACCCAGCCCGTGCCCCTGCAGCCCGGGGCGCCCTGCTCACCCCGGTACAGCTGACGTCAGAGGCGCTGCTGGCCGGGTCCAGGGTGACCGTCCCAGAGCACC
>NW_004956037.1:3025-4056 GCF_000276665.1 Chinchilla lanigera
TCCACCTGTCCCCTCTCCTGTGTCCTCTGCCGCTGCCTTCCTCAGTCTAAGTGTGTCCCTGGGAGGGTGTGGTGGAGCACACCTGTGATCCAAGCACTGGGAGGCTGAGGCAGGAGGAGCTGCTGTGAGTTCAAATCCAGCCTGAGCTACATAGCCAACCCTGTGTCAATCAATCAGTTAATCAGTGCATATGTCCCCTGTGACAGGGAGCTGCAAGGTTGGCCCCTGAGCCTGAGGAAAGATCGTCCACACTGATTAAGCGCTGCCTCGCTCTCTAGCTGCAGGCTCCTGCAGACTGGCCCGCTCCTCCCACGGGCCCAGGGCCCCACAAGCCTGTGTTCCTCTCTATGGGGCCGGTGGCCTGTCATCCTCCTGAGACTGCCCGGCTGCCTCCCAATGCCAGTGCCCTGCTTCCTTCCCACGCCCTCTTCTGTCTCTCTCTCTCTTTTTTTTGGTACCCGCAATCCAACTCAGGACCTTGCGCTTGCCAGGCAGGTGCTTGGGCACTGAGCTATATCCCTGGCCCTTTTTTTTTTTTTCTCTCTTGTGCTGGGGCTTGAACCCAGGGGACTTCGCACTGAGCTACCTACCCAGCCCTTTGTATTTTAAAATTTTTCAGACAGGATCTTGCTAAATTGTTAAGTTGTCCCCGCTGGGCTCAAACTTGCAATCCTCCTGCCTCAGCCTCCCAATGTGCTGAATCACGGGCGTGCAGCCCTGCGCCTGGCTTGATGCGGCCTCTTTAAAGGTCCTTGGCCTTCCTCCACTCCCCAAAGCACCAGATCAACCCCCTCGAGTCGGCCCTTGATGTTGGGTCCGGCAGAGGGTCTCCGATGAGGAGAGTGGGGGCCTCTGCCTTCACTCCGGGGAGAAGAACGAAGAAGTGGGGCCCCTGGAGAGAAATGGGTCAAGACTGGTACAAGTGCGAAACGAAAGTTTATTTAAAGGGTGGCAAGAGCCGGGCGTGGTGGCGCACGCCTGTAATCCCAGCCCTCGGGAGGCTGAGGCAGGAGGATCATTGTGAGTTCCAG
>NW_004956037.1:4486-6141 GCF_000276665.1 Chinchilla lanigera
CCGCAACGCGCAGCCGCCGAGTCCGCGCCGCGGCCCTGGAGTTCCGTCCGCTGCCAGCAGAGGGCGCAGGGTGCCCGTCCCCGCACCCCCGAGGACTTCTCCCGGCCGGCTGCGGCAGGGTCCAGCGGCGGGAAAAGAGCCCCCCGCGCCGCCCCTCCAGCCGCGGTGCTGGGGCGCCGCCCCCTTTCCTGGCACGGCAGCAGGAAGCCAGTAGGAGTCACAGCCTGGGGCCGTCACCCTGCGACGGGCCCGTGCTGTCTGTCCGTCTGCCGGCCTGGGTGAGCCCTGCCTGTGTCCCGGTGTGCCCGCGGTGTGCCCGCCTGCGCACCCGGACTCCCCTGCTGGATGCCCCCCCTCCGCGGCTGAGTCCCGGCCTCCGAGAGTGGCACGGCCAGCTCGCCAAGTTCTGGGAAGCCTAAAGACGGACTCGGTGCGACACACGCTCCCGGCTCCCTGCTCTCAGCCTGTGAGGACCCGCCGGGCAGCGTCCTGGGGTCTCTGACTGTGACACCGAGCACACCTGCCCGCCGGGACAGGGAGCGGCCGGCGCGCTGCACATGCTCTGGGCCAGGTCCCCTCTCTGTCCCGCTCACCCCAAGCCGCAGGCCCCAGCAGGGGCCCAAGTGCCAGGAGGAGTTCCTTTGGGGGCAACTGCAGGAAGCCCCAGCAGCAGGGTGGAAAGTGAGACAGGCCGGGCTTGGTGGCCCCGGGGGTCTGGAGGCTGAGGCAGGAGGATGGCCAGGGAGCAGGAGGCAGCCTGGGCTACATAGTGAGTTCAAGGCCAGCCTGGACTACATAGCAAAAGCCTGTCTCAAAACACCAAAAACAAGAAAAGGAAAGGAAAGAGAGATAGGACAGGAAGGGACAGAAGAGGATGTTGGCCATCAACTGTGGGCAGTGGGGGCATGGGCAGCTGGGGACTCTATTCGGGGCAAGGGGCGAGAAATAGAGTGCCCAGGTAAAGTCCTCTGCCCCTGGTGGAGGCTGCTCCCTGCGACGCAGTGCCCCGGCACTTCCGGTAAACGGGCACTTGCAGGAAGTTGGCCCCAGAGCCGAGAGCCGAAGGTGCTTTCGGTCAGCTATGGAATAGCCCTGGGCCGGACCCAGCCGAGTGTGACTCACTTGCGTCATGGATCTGGGACCCGTCAGGGAGGCCTCTCTGGCAAGCTCTTCACTCTGCTGCTGCCCTCGCCAGCAGCCTTTTCTCTTTTCCGCTTTGTTTGAGACAGGGTCTCATGTCCTTACCTAGCTCAGGCTGACCTTGAACTTGCTGCATCTGGGGGACGAGCCCCGCGGCTCTGCTGTCTGAGCAGCCCAGGGGATGGGGGTCAGCCCCGATAATTAATCAGAGGGGCAAAGTTTAAGGGAGGGTAAACAGCATGGTGGTGCACACCTGTAATCCCAGCACTCTGGAGGCTGAGGCAGGAGGATCATTGCGAGTTCGAGAACAGCCTGGGCTACAAAGTGAGTTCAAGGTCAGCCTGAACTGCATACTGAGACCCTGTGTCCAAAAAAAAAAAAAGTTTAATGAGGGTAGACACTTTATCCCTGAGGAGGAGAGGGAGGGAGAAAGAAGACAGACTGCTTCTCTGATAGGAAAGAATCAGGGTGGGCGCTCTGGAAAGATGGGGGGCCCTGGGCCCTTTGTTCTTAGC
>NW_004956037.1:6631-8934 GCF_000276665.1 Chinchilla lanigera
GGGCAGGCGCTGTGCCGCTGAGCCGCACCCCAGCCCAGGTGCTGAGCAGTGCCTCGGGGAGAACACACTGCCTGAAGTGATCCAGGCACCCCCTTTGTTTTCCTCATATTTTGTGGGAGCTGGGGGCGGCCTGTCGCAGTGCACCTGGCTTTTCCTCTGTGTCCTGCTCGTCAGCTCTTTTTTTGGTCCCTTGGTGTAAGTCCCAAGGCCATTTGATGCCTTTTTTTTTTAAATCTTTGTGTGCGTTTGTTTTTACCTCTTTGATTTATTTTCCAGGGGAATCTCTTTAGTCAAGTTTGTTTTTTAACTCTTTTTAGTTGGGATTAGCTAGAAGACCCCCCATTTTATTTTCTTGCTGACACCCCTGTGTCTCCACTGCACCCTGGGAGACGCCCCCCCCGCCTGTGTTGGGGGGAAATGGCGGCGACCGATCTGGCCTCTTTAAGCTGAGCGGGGTCGCTGTTGGGGGCGACGCACCAAAGTCTTCAGGAGGCAGCTTTGTAGGATGCACCTTGGCGGAAGTCGGGGCCTGTGCAGTCCGCGGGCCTGTCTGCACCGTCACTCGGGGCTCGGCAGCCTCTAGGCCAGAAGGAACAGACTCTACCAAGACGTCAAAGCTCCTCTGACCAAGCCTGAGTAATAGAATGGAAAGGCAGGCGGGGGAGGAGTCACGCTAGACCCTGTTCTTTTTCGTGAGTGAGTGAGTGTGTGTGTGTAAAACAATGTTTTTTTTTTTTTTTTTTAAGACACTGTTCTTTTTTGTTAGTTTGTTTTTGTTTTTCTTCCAGTACAGGAATCAAACTCACAACCTTGCAATTGCCAGGCAGGCGCTTTGCCACTGAGCTAAATCTGCAGTCCCTGGGTTCTGTTCTTAAGAGATTGGAATAGCAATTGTACCCAGCTGGCTCCTAGACCTGGCCACAGGGGTAGCTAGAAACTGCCAGTGAGGGGTAGTGGTTGGCGCTTCTTTTTCTGTTTACCCTGTGTTATTATTATTATTTATATATCTCTCTGGCTACGTCCTTTTGTTGTTGGGTGTTTAAGACTAAGTTAACGGCTTGGAGTGGTGCAGCAGGCCTGTAATCCCAGCGCTCGGGAGGCTGAGGCAGGAGGATTGTTGTGAGTTTGAGACCAGCCTGGGCTACAAAGTGAACTCAAGGCCAGCCTGAACTGCACAATGAGACCCTGTCTCAAAAAGCAAATATTAACAAAAAGACCAAGTTAAAGTGAGACTTTTGTTAAGCATAATTTATTTATTTATTTATTTATTATCTTTTTGAGACAGGGTCTTGCTATGCAGTTCAGGCTGGCCTTGAGCTCACTTTGTAGCCCAGTCTGGCCTTGAACTCCCAAAGATCCTCCTGCCTCAGCCTCCCGAGTGCTGGGATTACAGGGGTGCAACACCACGCCCAACCAACTCTTTTAGTTTTTCTTTTGTTGGAGATGTGGTCTGCCGGTATGGGCCACGGCCTGTGCTAGGCCACGTGGCTCTCTTTGGAAGCACAGGCTGTGCCCACCCTTCTCCGTGTCATGTGCACACACACATGCACGCGCAGACAGGCTCACAGTTCTGACGGTGAGGACTCCACCGTGGACAGAGGGAGAAAGCAAGACAAGAGCCGAGGCCTCGGGAACTTGAGTCACGCTTTATTTCTCCTGCTCCGATCCAGGTTTGCGGCTCTGAAAAAAATCCTTGATTCTCTGGCCAAATTGCTCAAACTTTTCCCCCAGCTTCTGCCCCCCTTTTTGGAGGAGCCTACGCAGCCATGCCACGCTGCTGAAACGCTGCCCCTGTGCAACAGAAAGATGGGCTTTTGGGGCCTTCGCTGGCACCAGGCCAGGACCCAGCCCCACCTCAGCCCTGATGAGGCCACCCGAGGAGGTCTGGGGCCTCAGCCCAACCTCCGGGGTCACCCTGGGAACATGGGACCGAATGCCGGCACCCTCTAACGGATACGTAGGCAGCAACACAGGGCCTTGTTACATAGTTGAGGCTGGCCTGAAACCTGGGATCCACCTGCCTCAGCCTCACAAGTGCTGGGATTACAGGCCAGGCAGGACCAGACTTTGATGACCACTGCTCAAGAGGAGCCTGAGAATAGAGGGGCTTTTCTAACCGCCCCACCGTGTGAACCGCCCACCCCGCCCGTGCCCCTGCAGCCCGGGGCGCCCTGCTCACCCCGGTACAGCTGACGTCAGAGGCGCTGCTGGCCGGGTCCAGGGTGACCGTCCCAGAGCACCGCTTCACCAGCTGCGGAGGGAGGCTCAAGCTCGGCCGGGAGCCCTCTGCCACTGCCCAGCCC
>NW_004956038.1:0-9444 GCF_000276665.1 Chinchilla lanigera
TAATATAATATATATATAAAGATAGCTGGGATAACTGTATTGTTCAGTTTCTTTAAACTTTTTTTGTTAAAAACTAAGGCAAACACACATATTAGCCTAGGCCTGCACAAGATCAGGCTCCTCTGTATCGTTGTCTTCTGCTTCCACCCCTTGTCTCACTGGAAGGTCTCAGGTGCAGTAATACCCCTAGAGCTGTCACCTCGTGTGATAACACTGTGTCCTGAAATGCCCTCCGGAAGGATCTGCCTGAGGCTGTTTTACAGGAGAAATTGCTAAAGTAATGGTTAAAAGGACAGTATAGTAAGTACGTAACCTACAACATGGTCATTTATTATCGTTATCAGGTACCATGTGCTGTGCCTAATTGAACATGCTATACTTTTATAGTACAGAAGGCTTGTTTATATCAGCAGCACCACACATACATGAGTAATACCTTGTGCTATGATGTTATGATAGCTCCATCACTAGGTGATAGACATTCTGACATGTGTGTTCTGTGCTGGGATTGATCCAGGGCCTTGTAATGCTAGGCAAGTGCTCTACCATGGACTTAAAGCCTTGACCCCTTTTATCTTCCTTTTTATACAAATGATAGGCATTTTTGAGCTTCATTATAATCTATAGGGCTACAGTTGTCTATGTAATAGATCATTGACTAAAACATCGTTATGCAATGCCTGACAGCATATAGATATTTGAGGGTGGATTTGTTTGGGAAATTGGCTCATGCAATTATAGAAGCAGAGATGCCCCACAGAGGGCTATCTGAAGCTGGAGAACTGGAGGAGCCGGGATATGGCTCAGTCCAAGTCCAAAGGCCTGAAAACCAGGGCACCTAGCTGTGTAACTCTCCATCTCAGGTCAAAGGCCTAAGACCCAGAGCTCTGATGTCCAGTGGCAGCAGATGGTTATGTCAGCTCCAGAGGGGAGTGCATTCGCTTTTCCTCTCCTTTCTGTTTTTTCTAGACCCTCCACCAATTGGTGGTGCCTGCCCTTAGTGGGTGATGGCAGATCTTCCTTCCTGCACCCCTGATCCAGATGCCAATCCCTTCTGGGAACAGCCTTACGCACATACTAGAAATAATGCTTCGCCAGCTACCTGGATATCCCCTAGTCAAGTGTCACCTAACATTAACCATCACACTAACCATGACCCATCAGCTATGGCTAGAGGAGGCACAAGTCACTGAGGACAGAGTGGCTGCCAGGCCCATCCTTGCAGATGGGTGAAGTGGTTCTCAGGGTGGGTGAGGACGGCCACATGACACCCCAGAAGGTGTTTCCCACAGTGTGCAAAAGGGAGGAATTAATGAAAGTCTTAAGTTTTAAAATCATTCAAGTAATATGGTAGCACATAAGATGAAGAATGGTACATACCACGGGTCCGAGTTGAATTCCTAAACCAGCGAGGGTAAATAAACAAAGGACTGTGCAGTAAAGCATGGTTAACAAAGACTCCGTTAGGGGATGAAGTAATTGAATCTTTGTGAGATTTCTGTACTCAGTTTAACAAAGAGAGAGGAGGGGTGATCAAATTTAGAGAATCAGGCAGGGGGCCCAGAAAAGTATTTGAAAGCTGGGAAAAGAAAAAAAAAGCAGAAAAACAGAACATGAGATCTGTCCAGGTGTGAGTGGCATGGAGGGGTAGGTGGGGGCCAGAGACTCCCGCATGGGGCGTCGTTGTCATTGTCCGTCTCCTGACCTTGCTGCACACAGCCATTCTAATCGGGCAGACGTGACCAGGCAGCCTTCCAGGCAAGGGAAATTCCTTTCCGTTTCAGTTCAAGAATTTCCCAGAAAGCTTCTGGACAGCTGGAATTTCTGTTATGAAAATCAGAAATCCTGACAAGTTGGGGGCAACAGAGTTGTTAACCTCATAAAATATGACTAACATAAAGCAGAATGTATCATTTAAAAGACAGGATCACCAGAAAAAGGGAAAGATAATGATTATAATTCCAGATTAGTTTTTCTACCGAAGGTATTGAGGAAGTCAAATGTGTTACTGTTGTATGCATGTGAGTGCGTGCGTGCGTGCATGCGTGCATGCGTGTGTGTGTGTGTGTGTGTGTGTGTGTGTGTATGTGTGTGTGTGAGAGATGCTAGGGATTTAACCCAGGGCACACTAAGCAAGTGCTATACTTTGAATCCATTGCTTCTAGAGATTGCCAGTGGCTAAACTGAGGCAGTTACCCAGAAAGAAAGAAAAAAATAACCGTGAGTTTAAGGTTGCCCTTCTACAAGATTCCAGATGGTTCTCAAAATATGGTCTGAGGTTGGGTTTGGTGGTGCTCACCTACAATCCCAGTGCTCTAGAAGGCTGAGGCAAGAGGAAGGAAAGTTTGAGGCCAGCCTGGAAAACTTAGCAAGAGCCTGTCTCAAGATAAAAAAAGCTTGGTATTTAGTTCAGTGAAAAGGGTCTGGGTGCAATCCCCGGTAACACACATGAAAGAAAGAAGAAGAAAGAAGGAAAGAAAGAAAGAAAGAAAGAAAGAAAGAAAGAAAGAAAGAAAGAAGAAATGAAAAAAAATGAAAGAAAAAAGAGAAAGAAATAAAGAAAAGGAAGGAAAAAAGAGAAAGACAAGTAAATAAAGAAAAGAAAAGAAAAAGTAAAAGAAAAGAGAGAAAGGGAAAGAAAGTAAAAAAAATAAAAAAATCCCAGGAACTCTGGAGAGGCGTGCTTTATCAAAAGTGTTGAGGGAAATGATGATGTCAAACTTTTTTTGTGATAATTCTAAGGCATGCTTTGCCTTTTTCATTGTATATCTATTTGCATGAATGGTGCAAAAGCACTGGTGGTAGTTCAAGTTCATCAAGAGAATGGCACCAACTGTCCTGTGGTTCCAGTGGTCATAGTGCTTTCCCAACATGTACTTGCAGTGGAAAGTAATGTGAGTTGTCCTGAAAGATCCTTGAGCAGCATTAAAAGTTATTGGTGCATTTAAATCAAAACCCCTGGACTCTGCATTGCACCTGGAGTGGGTGTGGAGATCCAGGACAAGCGCAGGTTGATGCTTATGCTTCAGATGTTAACACTGTCAGAAGCTTGACTTCCATGTGGATTATGAACTCTTCAGATTTGGAGACTGCCTCCTTCTGTGACTTCTACTGGCTTTGGGCTGCCTGAGAAGCACCCCGGGAGACCCTCAAGCCATGCAATGAAGGAAGAGTGCAGTGGTGGAACAGAGTGGTGGTTGCTGTGATCTGCAGGGATTCTGTTCCTATGGTAGTCTTCTTTAAACAATAGCTGGTGAGTGACTCCTGTCCAGGCATGTGCCCTGTCCCTGGAGAGAGTGCTTGGTTGGCACCATTCAGAGAAAGAGTTGATTGAACTTGCATCCAGCAGCTGCAGGATGGCTTCACTTCAGGATTTCTGATGTTACACTCCCACAATAACTAGGTGAGAGACAGCCATAGGAGACACCTCTGTTAGGGAGTGGGCTGGAAAGAGACCCCCTGAGAGGTGTGAGCTAATGGACATAGGCCTCCTACTCATTGGCCAGAGGTCAGATACAGCCTTAGTTGCTATGGGTTTGAAAGTCCCAGCACTGGAGCCCTTGCCTTGTTCCTACTGCCTGCTGGTGGCTGCATCCAGCATGCATCTGGGGACTGACTACCTTCTATATCTACCAGCATGAGCAGGGACACTGAGCAGGGACATGAGCAGTGTCCTGATCTGGACAATGCCACAGTGTGAGAAAAGCAGAGGGACCTTGGAGAAAAGAGTTGCTAGACCCCTAAATTATTGTAGATCCCAGAAGAAAACCATACATTCAAAATCACAGAGAAATTTCTTTTTCTTTTTGTTGTGTGTGTGTGTGTGTGAATGTGTGTATGTGTAGTATTAAAAATTTTTCTCTTTATTCTTCACTAGTTCATTGAGGTTTGGGAAATTTTCCTTTGTCCTTTTTCCTTGCTGCTTTTTTCTTTTCTCCTTCTTAAATTTTTTTTCCTCTTTTCCATTTTAATTTTTTCCCCTTTAATTTTTCTTTTATTTTTATTCTCTATATAATTTCTTGTTTCTCCCTTTTTTCTTTTATCTTCTATTTCTCATCAGTTTTTTGTTACCTTTACCTAATTCTACAGACATCCTTCTCCTCACCAGGATCATTTGTTCCATTTCTCTCTTCTCTTTCTCACATCCTATAGTTTAGGGTTCAAATTTGGCTTTTTGCATTTCCCCATTCCCAACCCCCTATCTCTTTAATAGGGTAACCTTTAAGTTTTATTAATTTTTTTATTTTTTTTTTGTTGGGACAAGGTCTTGCTCTGCAGTTCAGGCTGTGCTTAAACTCACTTTGCAGCCCAAGCTGGCCTTGAACTCGCAATGATCCTCCTGCCTCAGCCTCCCAAGTGCTGGGATTACAGGCATGTACCACCACACCTGGCAGTTTTATTAATCTTTAGGTAGTTCATTCTACACAATTACTGTTGAGTTCTTTTCTACCACTAGCTGTTGGACATATAGCTGTTGTACTCATTACATACCAGCTGTAAGTCAATACCTGGGTTCTCTTAGTGTTTACATTGTAATTGTGGATTTCTTCTCTAGGGTTAAATGTGGCACATAATTGGTCCTCATGTTATGTTAATATCCAATTTGTTGTGAATGATATTACTGTAGCTGATTTGCTTGATATTGTCAGGGTCACATAATTGTTGCTTTTAATACATTTTCTCTGTAAACTAACACCCAGATTATCTTTGTGACATTAACAATACTATGGCACATTCTCAGAGAATTCAATGTTGAGCCAATTACATTGCATCTTCCCTCCAAATTAACCTAGGTGGTTGGATCTTAGGCAGAAGCAAAAGACTATAGTTAGCAACACCCAAAGTACATAACTGAAAAGCAACTAACTAAAGAGATCTCTGTACTAGCAATGAAGTCTTCTCACTGTAAGCATTGACAAACCACAGCACAAAACAAACAAAAAGAATGGAATGCCTGGAAGCAGGAGGTCCTGAGTTCAATTCCCGGTACAAAAGAAAAAAAGAATAGAAATATGAGAAGACAAGGCAACAAAATGCCTCCCAAAACTCCCAGTTCCCTGAAAACCAATCAAACAGACATTGAGAAAGAGAATAACATAAGCTACACATTCAGACCTCTCAAAGGGTAATACAGGAGGTTAGATCTTTGATCTGAAAACAGATCAAAGAGGTGCTCAGCAGGATCACAGAAATATAACTAAACAGATTATGGAAGTAATATCCAAAATGAGCAAGGTCCATTCAGAAGACACTGGTAAGAATCTAGCCAAGCTGCACAAAATGACATAAAACACAAATAACCAGATTAGCAAAGAAGAGTCTGGTTTCAATCAGAAATTTAGGAAATTAAAAATTATATTGAAAGTATGGGCAGAAGAAACAATCAATGTGAGGACAGAATTTCAGAATTAGAAGATAAGGTTACCTTCAAAGACCAACTACTCAAAGACACCTTAAAAGCAACAAGAGAACATGAAAAATTATTCCAACAGCTGCTAGATGACACAAAGAAGACTACCCTAAGAGTAACCGGAATTAGTGAAGAATCAGAAGACACCACAAATGACATCTAAAAAACCTGTTCACAGAAATAATAGCAGAAAACTCCCCCAGTATAGGGAAAGAAACAAACATACAGATAAATGAAGATCACAGAACACCAAATATCCATGACCGAAACAGAACCTGTTTGTGGCACCTCATAATTAGTACCAGAGGTCCATCACAGTTGCAAATCGTTTTTTTATTTTAAAAAGGAAAAAAATTAAAAGAGAATATCAAAACAAGATAATGGGAAAGTAGCAATGTATTGTTATCTCAGAGTAGTTACTCAGAGTACAAGATATAGGCATATTGTACAAATAATATCAGCACAAACCTTTCTTTTCAGAGAACTAAGAGAAACTAGCAGTATAACTATCTTAACTTATATATATATTTTAAATATATATATATATATTTTCCCTCTGGGCAAATCTTAAAAGGTGTTAGAGAAAAACAATGAATCCCATACAAAGGTAAACCCATTAGAATAACAGCAGATTTCTCAACACAAACCTTAAAGCCCAGTAGGGCTTGTAGTGAAGTGTTTCAACCCCCAAAAGATGACAACTTATATATCCTGAAAGACTTTTCTTCAAAAGTGATGGAAAATTCCATGACAAAGAGCACCTCAAGAAATTCATGACCACAAAAGCAGCATTACAAGAATTCTTAAGATTATCGTAGAAAGACACAATGAAGCCAGCAATGTCAATAAGTCAAGTAGAATGAATACATGTGACAGAATGAACAGCTAAGCAGCTTGGAAAAAAGTAAGGAAAACAGTAATGGGAATATAATGCAATGATAGGAATAAGTCAATGCCTTGCAGTAATAACTTTCATTGTGAAGAGTCTCAATTCCCCAATCAAAAGACAGGTTGACAGAATGGATAAAGAAACAAAGACCAACAACATGCAGTATACAAACAAGATTTTTAATTTAAAAAGAAATTCACAGATTAAAAATTAAAGGATAGAATAAAATATTTCATACAATGGGAACCTGGAGAAAGGTGGGAGTAGCTGTCCTGATTTCAAAGTGGATTTCAAGTCAAAACTTCTTTGTCAAGGGAGACAAAAAATGTCACTACATATTTGTTAAGGGGACAATTCAACAGGAAGAAATAACAGTTATAAACATATATGCACCAAGCACCAGCACACCCAATTTCGTAAAACAAACACTGGTGGATATAAAAAATTATATAAACACCAATACAATTGTAATTGTGGAACTCATTACCATACTGTCACAAATAGACCAGAAAAAATCAACACAGCTATATCAGAGTTGAACCAAACTTTTGAACAAATGGACTTAATAGATATCCACAGTGTGTTCCAGCCAACAACATCAGAATATACATTCTTCTCAGCAGTACCTTGGATTTTTTCCAAAATAGACCACATGCTAGCTCATAAAGCATGCTTAAGTAAGTGCAAAAGTACTGAAATTTTCACATGCATGCATATTTTCAGATCACAGTGCAACAAAACTAGAAATCAATGGCAAAGGAAACCACAGAAACTACAAAAATACATAGAAATGAAATGGCACCCTCTTGAATAAGCAGTGGGTCACAGAAGAAATCAAGGAAAAAATTAACAGTGTCTAGAATCAAACAATAATGCCAGTACAATATTCCAGAACCTATGGGACACAATGCAAGCAGTCCCAAGAGGGAAATTTATAGCTGTGAATGGCCACCTCACACAAACAGAGTGAGTTCAAATAAAAACCTAAAGATGCACCTCAAGGTCCTAGAAAAACAAGAATCATCTAAATGAAGACCCCTGCATGCTCATATTTTTAACAGCCTTGAGACAGAAGAGAAAATGTGCACACAGTGCTGCTCTTGTTAACCGGAGCCCCTGAGGGTTGTGTTAGGGGAAACATTAAAGCACCTGAGTTGAGATCTGCATGAACTAGAAGGTTTTGGTTTTCCATGAATACTAGTTGAACCTGTAATAACTAACAAACCAATGATCCTTATTCAGGCTCTGGTATTGGGCAGACTTTTCCTGAGCCTTCAAATGAGTCTTTCACTTTAAGGAAAACAAGTAACAGTCTTTTCACCAATGATAACACCCACGCTTTCAGGTGAAATTAGAACTTTGGAAAACTTGTTTCTACCATTATGAACTATCCCCCTTTGCAATACTTAAAGAATTTTCTGATAATGTTGGTGATATTAACAAATGTGTTTTTTAAAATGTCATGTAACAAAAGAACATTTAGAAGACCCACATAATTCATTTTCCAAATGACCAACGGATGATGTTACAAAATCATATATGGGTAAAATATCCATGCAATATATGAGATAAATCAATGGATTTTAATGTAGAGGGATAAGAAAAGTTCATTGGTATTATTTCAGATTTCACATTGCAGAACTCAGCTTTAAGAAAATGCAATAGGACTAGAATTCAATGACAGGAGTAAGCCAATACCTGTGGGCTATAAATTATTAATTCAGTATCACTTGTCAAGTTTAGATATATTATCAAAGAAGAATATCCACAATTATCTGACAAAGGTTATTAAAACATTACTCCTTTTTAAAATACAGGATTGCATGAAGTTGGTATTTTTTTTCAGGAACATAAACCAAAACAATTTACCTCGCAGACTGACTGCGGATGCAGGTACAAGAACCTGTCTGTCTTCTAGTTTAAGCTAGACATTACAGCGATTTGCAAAATGTAAAAATTTTTTGTCTGTCTTTTTGAGTCAGGGTTTCACTATGCCATTCAGACTGGCCTTGAATTCACTTTGTAGCCCAGGCTGGCCTCAAACTCACAGCAATCCTTCTGTGTCAGCCTCCCAAGTGTTGAGATTACAGGTGTGTGTCAGTATGCCTGGAAAAAGTATAAATTTTTTGGTTTTAGAAAATATAATTCTTTAAGTGACAGTGTTATTTAGGTTAACATTTAATGGGTTTAATGATTCTTGTTTTGGTGGATTAATACATATTTTAATTTTTTTTCAGTCTTAATATCTAATGTAGTAAATACCAATGGATACATACATCTCACATAGATGAAATTATTAGGTCCCAAATAGTTTTTAAGAGTGTAAAGGAGAAGGGTAAAGAGTGTGCAGTGAAGCTAATAGGAGTTTATTTCTTGCTCGTGCACTGGTCCTGGGTGAAAGCTCAGTGGGCTGCCCTCTACCTTGAGTTTCCACCATGTTTTAGTGCTACCAGCTCCTAGAATCCATGTAGTTAACAGGAAGGGAGGCAGCTGGGAGGAAGGAGAAGGCATGAAGTGGGAGCATTTCAAAGACCAAGCCTGAAAGTAGTGTCATCCATTTCTCACATTCTGTTGGATAGAAGTCAGCCACATGGTCATTCTTAATTCTAGAGGAGCTGGGAAAATGCAGCCTAGCTGCATGACCAGAAGAGGAAATAGATTAGGGTAAAGGGCTACCAGTTTTCTCACATGACATTACAAGTTCCTGGTACAAATTTATTTATTTATTTATTTATTTTTTTATTTTAAAAAGTAAAAGAAGGATAACATAATAATAGGGGGTCTTACCAAATTACAGACAAAGTGGTAGGAAATTATCAATTGTTGTTGTTTTACATAATGTTATCTACAAGATAGTTTTGCAGGAAAACAGACAGACAAATAATAGTGAATTACAGACAAAAGTGGTAGGAGATTATCAATACTTGTTGTACTATCCTCAAAGTGGTTTCTAAAGAAAATAAATAGAGGTATACATGAGTGACCAACTGAATAATCATTGACTATTCTCAATGGTTGTTGTAGGAGATACATAATAATAAACATACATCCATTTACAAAATAGCATAGGAACAATACAAACATTACAGAGTTATGGACAGATTAGTAGGAAAATATCAGTGGCTGCTGTAATACATGGTGGTAT
>NW_004956039.1:0-9327 GCF_000276665.1 Chinchilla lanigera
TGTTGTGTGGAACACTCTGTAAAGGTCTACTAAGTCCAGATGTTCACATGTTTCGTTAAGTTCTGTTATTTCTTTCCCAATTTTTTTCTAGTTGATCTGTCTCTTTGTGATGATGGTGCATTAAAGTCCCCTGTTATGATTGTGTTGCTACTTATTTCATTTTTCATGTCTGTTAGAATTTGTCTTATATAGGTGTGTTCTCCTATATTTGGTGCATAGATGTTTATGATTGTTATCTCTTCCTCTTGAAGCTTCCCCTTCACAAGTATGTAGTGACCTTCTTTATCTATTTTAATTATTCTTGGTTAGAAGTTCACATTGTCTTTGAGCAGAATAGCTACACCCGCTTTTTCTGGGTTTCTGTCGTATGGAGTATTGTTTTCCATCCTTTAATTTTCAGTCTATGAATTTCTTTTTTAGTTAAATGTGTTTCTTGTGTACAGCATATAGTTGGGTTTTGTTTCCTAATCCACTGTGCAAGTCTGCTTCTTTTGGTTGGTGCAATGAGACCATTTACATTGATGGTTATAACGGATATGTACTGGCTTATGTTTGTCATGCTATTTTCCTGTTGTTGAATCCTCCTTTTTCCCTCTGTTTAATTGCTTGGTGTGCTTGTTTGTTCCTCTGTTGTTGTTCTTGAAGTTGTTGTCTGTTTTGTGTCTTTCTAGTATATCTTTTAGTACTCTTTGTAGGAGTGGTTTTGCGCTCATGAATTTCTTCAGTGGTTCTTTATCACGAAAATATTTTATTTCTCCATTAAATTTGAAAGATAGCTTTGCAAGGTACATCAGTCTGGGTTGGAAGTTGCTTTCTTTCAGTACTTGAAAAACTTCACTCCAAGCACTTCTTGCCTCAATGTTTTGTGTTGAGAAGTCTGCCTTGATTCTGATAGGCTTTCCTTTATGGACAATTTGCTTCTTTTCTCTAACAGCTTTTAATATTCTGAGCTTTTGTTGAGTTTCCATGATCTTGATCACTAGATGTCCAGGGTAGATTTATTTTGGTATGATCAACTGGAGTTCTATATGCTCTACTGATCTGGATGTCCGATTCTTTTACCATGCCTGGGAAATTTTCTGCTATTATTTCTGCAAATAGTCTTTATGTCATTTCTGTTGACACCTGCTGCTTCATTAATACCTATGTCCCTGACATTGCTTCTCTTTGCTTCATCTTGCAATTGTTAAATTGTTATTTCCTGATTCCTTGTTTTTTTTTTAAGATATGCCTCCTGTCACGTTCATTAGTGGCAATGCTGTCTTTAAGGTCTGAAATTCTATCTTAATCTTCGTTTAGGCGGTTTTGCTAGCTTTCAACGGAGTTTTTTTATTTCCTGAATCTCTGTTTGCATCTGTTTCATATCTTCTAGTTCTTTTCCATATTGTTCCCTGAAGGTTTCATTGAGTTGTCTATGCTCTTCTATTTTCTTGTCTATGTCATCTTTGGATATGCTGAACATTTCTTTCATTATTGTCATTTCTTTTCTCACCTGAGACATTATTTCTGATCTGATGTCTTCTATGGCCTGATGGAGTTGTTTCTTTACTTCAGTTGCTGTCATTTCAGAAATTTCAGGTGTATGACTTACAGGTTTTTCTGTGTTGATGTCTCCTGGACTTGTTTTGGGTTATGTGGAGGTCTGGGATTGTATTTTGCTCCTTTGCTTTGGCATTTTTGAAGAACCAGAGACTCCCTGTAGTGAAGTCTCACTGTCCTGATTGTGTGTGAGTGGCAGGGCAAGAGTCTAAAGGTCCCTAGTGCTCAGTGTAGCTCCTGTGCTGGTGAGTGGTGGCAAGGTGGGGTCCCAGATGCTCCCTACCTTTCTTGCATGCAGTTGTCTCCCAGGAGTGTGTGGGAAGGGTGGGGGAGGCTAGCTAGCATTCCTGAGATTGTCTTGGGTTCAGCCCAGCTTCCACAAGTGTACGGGGGGATACCGGTCAAGTTCACTGAGGCTTCAGATATTGTCCATGACAGGGCCTGCTTCCCACTGGAAGTAGAAGGGTGAGGGTAAGCTAGCCGAGGCTCCTGAGTATGGGCAGGTTTCAGCTGAGCTACCAGGGGGCGTTGAGATGTTCTGGCAGTGACCACCAAGACCCCAGAAGTTGTCCAGGCATCCATGTGCCTCACACCTTAGTGGGGGAGGCACCAGAGTAGTTTACCTGCTTCCTAAACGTGTCATGTTTGGCCCAGCCCCAGAAGACACACTATGGTTGTGGCAGGGAGCCTCCTAGGCCCCAGAGAGTGCCTGAGGTTTCGCCTGCCTTGCACGCTGGTCAAGGATGCAAAGCTGCGACTCACCAGGCTTCCTGAAGATGTCTGGGGTTCAGCCCAGCCTGGGCCCACACAGTATGAGTGTGGTGGGTAGCTACTGAGGCCCTAGAGGGTGCCCGAGGCTTCGCCTGCCTTGCACGTTGCTCAGGGAGGCAGAGCCCAGTCTCACCGGGCTTCCTGAAGATCTCTTTTCTTTTTCTTTTTTCTTTATTTTTTGGCGGGAGTTGCTTGGAATGGAACCCAGGACTTCACATGTGCTAAGCAAGCACTCTACCACTGAGTTACACCCCCAGCTCTGACCATACGTTAAAGAAACTGCAGAAACCACAGATAAGACAAGGAAAACTATCATATGTATGCAGACCCACTTTTAGTACAAATAGAAACATACTGCACATTCTTAACTGTTACTTTTCGTATTTGTTACAGTGTATCTTGGACTTGGGTCCTCATCAACACATAGATCTACTTTGCTCTTTTGATGTCTGTGTCATCTTTCATTATCACACTCATTAAAATTTGGTTTTATATTTTTCCATCTAAGGAGAAAAAGATATAGAGATGAGAAACAGAGAAAGGTTCTGGGAGTTGCGGGAGAGGTATTAAGATACCTAATGGATGGTACAAGAACATAGATTTTGAATAGTGCCACTAAAGTTCAGCAACTGCAAGCATCAATTGAACCAATACTTTCTTGTTACTGCTTTGTGAAGTAAATGAAATAAAGGTGAAGTTTTAGGTCTGAGCCACAGGCCAGCTCTTCCCAACACTTGTGTAACCAGAAACCATGCTTCATTTACTAGACTCCTTTGAGGATTTAAATAGCACATGGATAGAGTGGAGCAGTGGATGCTATTTCAGCTTTCAAAAATACTTGGCAAACTTTTAAACCCAACACGTTTTTAAAAAATGAGTCACTACGGGACCAGGGAGCAATGTTTAGTTCTGGAAATGTTTAGTCCTTATCTATGGTTTGAAGATGAAAAATTCTTTTCAGGCGGAGTTTAAAGGAGTACTTTTCTGAATGACCCTACTACAGTAGGGCCACAAGGGATCAGCAGTGGGACTAATTTGATTTAAACTCGTAATTGTTTTTGGAAGAGGGAGTACAGGGTAAAATCATTAAGTTGGCTGATACCTTTGCACTATTCCAATGAGGATAATAGATTTCAAGAAGACGCTTATTTTTGAGGAGTGGGCATAAAAGTGACTGGCAAGCTTTGATATGAACAAGACTATGGAAAGGTCTCTAGGGACATATTCCTGAAGTGCATTTTAGAAGATTTACAATGTGCCTCACTTCTTTATCTGTGAATAGGATCTCTGCCTCAGGCATCAATAGGAGTAAAGAAAGATGGAGCTAACATCTTCAGGAGGTGCATGCTATTTTAATAGCATTATCTGAACATAGGATAAGAGGCGAGTAGTAAGCTTATTCCTTCTCAATGAAAAATGCTTTTTAAAAGGAGTCCCTAAAGTCAGTTGGTATCCATTGGTAGGTAATAACTGGTGATCTGCATATTCACTAATGTTTTGGGGGGGATTGCTGGGGATGAAACCCAGGCCCTTCTCACACAAGCACGGCAATTTGCCCTACCACTGAGCCTTATTCCCAGGCACAACTAACTTTAAGAATTAAATATGAATGGAGTAGGGTATTATGATGCCTGCTAGGTAGTGTGTAACTATTATTCTACCTGCTTGCTAATCTCATAGGAACTTTGTTTCATGAACAAGTAAATTCTAGGAACGCCTTTCCATCCTAGATTTCAGTAGAAATTCTAAATAATTGGGAAGTTTTTGAGTAAAGGAATTTGCTTTTTTGATGCCCATCATAAGAGTGCTATTAGTGTGGGTCTACAGATTTTGCTGTGTGCCAGGGCCCCACCCAGCACTGAACCCTCTCTCTCAGATCCTCATTTCCAAAGAGACCAAAAAAAAAAAAAAAGTAAGGAACCGAACTGCACCCGAGGCCTTTAAGAAGTTTGTCATTTAAAAGATAGAGGCCAAAGACCTCTAGGACATTTTCCAGGGGAGTGTCATCAATACCTGTGTGTTTGCCAGTACCTATGTGCAGCTGTGTGTGAAGCTGTATCGCTGGATGAGTGATGCCATTCACAGCAAGATGGACAGGAGCTGATCTCAAGAAGCCCAGAAAGATGGAAACCCCCACTCCTATCAAGACCTTCTGTGCTTCCCCATGACCTCCTCCAAAACCCATGTACAGAACTCAGTCATTGAGGACTGAAGAATACCTGTCCATGCAGGGGAAAAAAAAACAACGGAAATCATACTTTGAATTTTTAAAAATATGCTAAATATGTTAGGGTACCATTTTAGAATGCAATCGTATAGTCTGTGCAGCTTTTTTACTATAAAATATTTTTCTTTTCATAGGATAACTTTTAATTATGAAAATCTAAATTACATTTCTCACCTTTCTCTGCTACCAAGCATGTTTTTGAAAGCATGATTTTAATATTGGCATTTACATTATATTTTGGAAGGTAATATCTAACAGTCAGATCAATGTGTTCTGAAGTTGTAAAGTAATAAACAGTGCCCTACCCACCTCACAGTGTGGTTGAGAAGCTTAAACGAGCTGGATGATACAAACCTGTTTTGTAAAAAGTGCTGTGCAAAATGTAATGATATTAATTAGTCACTGCATTTCATAATTTGGGATTAGAAATTAAAATTGATTCAATTCTATGACTCTATCCTTTATAGATATGAATGCAAATATGAAATTATCAGTATACAAGGATGTTCTCTGAAGCATCGTTTGTATTAGCAAAATATTAGAAATTACTCAATTGTCTATCAATAATGGCTTGGATAACTAAGTTAAGAAATAGCCATATATAGGAATAAAAACAAGGCACTTATATATGTTCTGACATGGAAATTTGTTCAGGGTACATGAAAAATGATATGAATAGATGGTTCCCATTTTGATTAAGCTTATGTATTAATATGTGCATGTGAAAACTCATTAATTTATCTATCAAACTCTGGAACATGCTTTGCTTTGGAAGGGTAAGTTAGCGGGGAACTTTTGCTTCTGCTCTATTTCTATATTGTTTGACTTGATTATGATGAGCATTATTATTTTTAATTAAAAATGTGAATTTACCCTTAACCTTGGCTACCCTATGGTAACTGTGGAGAAGGGTATACAAATGGAGAGCAAAAGACTTGCGGAGCCTTTCATTTCTTTAAGAATGCATTTCCATTGTCAGAACCAGAAGAAAGCAAAAAGAGCTCAAAACCTTTTTACCTCTTTGGTAGTGGTGTTTTGGTATTTGGTCATGCTGGACGAGAAAGAAGGAAATGAACTCTTTCTTGTTTTTTACTTTGCAAAATGTGAATAACGAAAAATATGTGAAGATTTGCAAAAATGAATACCCTCCCCCAAAAATATAACCAGCACAGGTGTGTATTCCTATCCCAGTTGAAGATGGTAAAGCTCCCCACTGGAGATAAAAGTAGAATTGCTCAGGATTGGAAATATTCCCCTTCTCGTGCTGTAGGAAGCCCATAGATAGCTTGGAACTGCTATCTATGCTGTGCTGCAGGGAAGCCTATGGCTTCTTGTGCAGGAGCACACTGAAAGTTTCCCCTGAGCTGCTGTTTGTCTTCTAGGGGAGAGCACAGAGGGAAGCAGGTAGGCATAATGCATGCCGCAAATGGCCCGCAAAAGCCTCTTGATTAGAAACCTAGGTTCTGCAAGGCCAAAATAAAATGGTGGGAGAAGAAGGGGTGGAAAGCGTAGCATAGCCCGTCACCTTCACGTGAGCAGAAAACAGTGAGGTAAGGTCCTTTCAGTGTGCTTCACCGCCCAAGACCTTGAATCTCTCCTAGCACAGCTCCAATCACTCTACCTTGCCACTGGACCTGACTCTGCGAGAGGCCCCGCTAAACTCAAAACGTAACAGGGCAGAGACCTTGTCTGTCAGGTTCAGTGTTGTATATCCCAACACATAGACAAGAAGAAATTTGAATTGCTAGTCTTTGACTGTTGAATGAATATTCTCCACTGCAGATGAACTGTGTCTGGAGTGGTTTCCCTTCATCCCATGGTTTAAAGGCTGAAGAGAATTTATCATTAACTTGACTGGCTATATTAAATGCAGCTTTCCTATTGGCTGAACCTTTCTTTGACAAACCTCTTTACTTTCACCTTTACAGATATAGCCAAAAGGCAGCAAGGAATGGGATGAAAAATCAGTTCAACCTCCATGAGCTGAAGATGAAGGGCCCAGAACCAGTGGTCAGTCAAATCATTGACAAATTGAAGCACATTAACCAGGTAGGTGGTGCACCCAGCACAGGTGGAAATGACAAAAAAGTGAAAGAGGGACAATGTTGACACTGGAACTGTACATCTGAACCTTTGAAAGGGGAGCTGTATTATTCTTTTTCTTCAAAGAGTCTCTGCTAAAAAGGGCTTCTAATCCTCATTTTTCATCTATTTTAAGTTATCATGGTAATATTTCAAGATAAGAGAAAGCTTGCCGAATAGAGGAAAATATTTCTCACAGTCCTACTACTCTATCCCAACTGTTTTCAGTTTTACTTGTTTCATTCTGATAATTGTTCAGAGAATCATGCACAGACCTTTCTCATGATAGGAAGAATATAAGATTTCTAGTCCTTAAAAATGACACTATTGGCAACACTTTCATACATTGCTGTAAATCTTCATATTAATAATTTTTGTGGCTGCATAATATTCTGGTGAGTATTCATAATTAATCAGCCCACTTTTGGTAAATATTCAAGTTGCTTCCAATTGTATGCTACCACAAAGCTACCTCTTCATACACAGTATTTTTTCCTTATCTCAGATTAGTTTCTTCATATACTGGTGTTATTGGGGCAAAGGATATGAAGATTTTAATGTCTCTCTCCAGATTGCTTTCCAATGAGAATGCATCAGTTTTCACCACCACCCGCAAGATATAAGGGGTCTAATTTCACTGGAAGTTGGCACTCTTCCCAACTTCTGACTCACTGTCATGCACAGAGACACCCACAGATTCCCTTGACCTGTACACATAGTTTTTCCTCTTGGAAGGAGTTTAGTAACAAGACACAAATAGAAGTTAGTTGTACCATCTGTTTGTGATTGCTTTGTGGCCAATAAAAAAGGCCACCAGAAAGGTTAGCATATGCCAGTGTGACAGTGATCCTACTCCATGATCCATGAATGGGAAGACGCTTGCACCACTGACTTCTATTTGTAGCTAGGAAGAACTTTATGGAACTAAAATCTTTATCCAAGGACAAAGGTTTCTGTGTGAATACATTGGCATAATTTTGATTTTTAGAGAGAAGAGTAGCAGTGAAAGTTTCGTGTCTTTTAGAAAAATGTTTGCAAGGGCTTCCTGCTAGTGATCTATTTCACTGCCGTTTCATTGTGCGAGTCCTGCCAGCACACTCGGGTGTAACCCCTGCAGTTCTTCATACAGTGCCCTGCACACGGTGAGTGCTTAATAAGTGGTTGCTACCATTGCCGAACACGTGCTGATGGCAGGGTTTACATGACCGAGCTTTCCTTCTGTGCAAGCACAGCCTCACTGAATTCAGTGAAGCCTTGCTAGATATAGTACGATTATTTCAAAATGCATCTCTGAAGGGGTCAGAGCACAGACAATGTAAAGCACCAAATGCTGAGCTCAGGGCATGGTGTGCCTCACCTGGCGGTACTGGTAGTATTTGTCTATCAAATGTTTTCCAAATCACCTCACACTAAATGTGTCTTGTTGGCTCTACTGAAACAGTTAGCTAGAACTGGTAAGCCCAAAATCTCAGGGCCCATCATTATGTCCCTAACCCTAAACGAGGATTGCTGTCAGCAGGTCAGTAGACCTTAAGTAACACATACTGTGCTCAGCCACATGCTCGGGACTTCAGGATCCAAAGTAAGTCTAATCCCCTATTTCCATAGTCTCTTTGGAAGGGGAAACACAAGCATAGAAATCAGTTAAAGATAAAGGGCAGCCTGTGATGGGATATTCCTTATTAGTTCTGGACAGTATGCTTAGGGTCTGGTGGGCTAGGCCAGCAAGAAGAGTCCAGGGAGGGGCAAGTGTTAAGATCTCTTTTAAATGATGTGTGGGGTTGGAGTAGGTAAGGACGAGCAGTGAAGGGACAGTCATGAGAAAGAGCAGACAGAGTTCTGCAGGTGGATTCCACTTGAGAAAGTGGGAAAACAGACAAGGGTTTCTATATGATCCAGCAGTCAATAAAAAATATTTGAAGCAAGTCCTTTTAGCAGAGACTTCAGGTACGGTGGAAAGAATAGGGACTTTGGATCCAAATTCATTTAAATTTAATTGTGGGTCTTAGCAAATATATAACCTTGGGAAAATCAACTGATCCCTCTGAACGTTAGTTCTCTCATTGGTAGTATGATAGGACTACCATAAGTTTCTGTATATGTATATGTATATACATGTATGCATATTATGCAACACAAATATATATAATTGCATGTTCCTGACAGACAATTAATAAATGGTAGTTATGAAGATTATATTAAAGCTTTTCCCTACAGGTAAGACTTTACTTTGAATGGGAGTTCCAGTGCTTTTTAAAAATTTTTATTGTATGGGGAGAAAGTGAAACAAAATTTCATAACAAGATAATAGGAGAATAACAATAGTTAATACATTACGTGTTATTATCTTTAAACTAGTTGCTCAGGGCTTTTGCCAGCCTAAGTCTACCTCTCCTGTTTGATATGATTGTAGACCCCTATGGTACACCTCTTTTCTCTAATATTGTTACCCTATTTTCCTTTCCTCTAACTTTCAATCACAGAAGGTGAAACCAAGCCAGGCATGGTTGTGCATGCCTGTCATCCCAGCTCTTCAGGAGACGGAGGCAGGAGGATTGCAATTTTGAGGCCAGCCTGAGCAACTCATTAAGACCCTATTTTAAAATAAAAATAAAATTGGGCATGATAACACTCCCTGTGTTCAATCCCTAGGACCACAAAAAATAGATAGATAGATAAATAAATACATAAATACATAAAAAAATATA
>NW_004956040.1:0-9433 GCF_000276665.1 Chinchilla lanigera
AGAAAAGTATAACCAAAAAATAATTTAAATAAGTCCATAATAATGAGCTAGTTAGAAAAAAAAAATGTGAGTTGCAATCACTATTTCACTCCCCTCCCATAAAAAAAAATTTCTGGATTTAACTCTTTCTCAAACCTGTTTTTCAGTTCTAATGTTCATGCTTTGATTCCACATTATCTAATTTCTCAAAATATGTTTATTCTTGCCTAGAGGCTGCCCAACACCAAGTAACCACACAGATAAAAACAACAGTAAATATGCTAGATTCCTTCCACTGGAATCCTCCGGGTCAATCTTGTAAAAAGAGTCATACCTGGTAAACTACAAAACTTCTATCTGAGGCCCACGAGATTTGCTCTCTAGGAATTTTCCTGACTGTGATCTCCCTTCACATCAACTCTTTTCATCTTGAAGCAATTCAGATGAAAACTATGCTGAAAAGAATTCTTACAACTGACTCAATGAGCCAACAACTTGATTTCATACCTCTGGCCTCCAGACTGTGAAATAATACATTTCTATGGTTTTAAGCCACCCAAATCATGATAATTACTATGGCAGCCCTGCGATGTACTATTTACTAGGAAAATACTGCACATGTTTTTAAATATGAAAATTATTGGAAATTATTCAGGAAATAAATTAGTAAGAGATATAAGTCAGGAGGTAAAATACAGATCATTTATTAAATTTGGCCAGAAAGAGTGTCAAGGATTATGCATAACTCATTCCCTAAATTCATAAAAAGAATGGTCCATGAAAATAGGAAATATTATTTAGTTTTTAGGCAAATTTAAAAGCTAAATTTAAAGATATGAATTTGAGAAGAATACAATGAAAAAGGTAGGTGACCTTGATATTTTAAGAAAGAAAAACATCCTGTAGTTGGAATAAGTAGTAATGAAACAATTAAGTGACACCTATAATCCCAGCACTCTGATAGGCTGAAGCAGAAGTATCACCAGTCCAACCTGGGTAATTTGCAATTTAGGTCCTGTTTCAAAATAAAAAGTAAAGTTTTGGGTGAGGTGGTCCAGTGAGAATTCCTTCTTTTTAATCCTCAACACCAAAGAGTAGGAAACTATAAGCATGATCTTCTACTAAAACAATTCTTTAGGTGGCACAAACTGGTAGAACCAACTATTTTATCACTTGTGAGTCCCTTTAAGCACTTGCGGCAAATAGGTGAGTGAATCATGAAGAAAGACACGAGCACATTTGGAAGAATTTTGGCAGTGTGTGCAGCAGGCAGCTAGGGGACTAGCAGTCCCCAGTGCTCAGGTGAAATGCTGATGCCAGTTGAGTACTAAGGGCTTCTGTTATAAACACTGGTAGTTTCTGAAGTCTCCACATAAGGTAGGCTGTGCTTGAACTTCATTAAGATGAGGGTGTTTTTCTAGTTGGCAGCTGTCAAAATAATTTAAAGTGATAGACATCTTCGGGTTTTTTTTGTTGATTTTACTTTCTATCCAACTATTTGAGGAAATCTTAGATCATGTGCTGACCACAGAGAAACCTGAATAGAGGCCACAGTAACCATAAACAACAAAAATAAAATCTTTGAGAAAAGAGATTCAAAAAATTACTAAATTAAGAGAGAATTTCATTCACTAAATTACCACAGAGCTTAATAGTTAAAAGTTAAAATTCAGGCATGGTGGTGCAATCCTGTAATCCTAGTACACTGGGCAAATGAGGCAAGATCTGAAGTTCCACCTCAGCAATTTAACAACTCTGTTTGACCTCCCCTCAGAAGAGAAGAATTTGAAAAGGACTGGAAATGTTGCTCACTCTGAAGAACCTGCATTCAGTCTTCATTGTTGAAAAGATAATCACATTTTTTAAATGTTCAGTTTTCAGACATAGATTAAAAAGTATACAAAGAAACAGGAAATGAAGACCCTTTGAAAGGATATTAAAAAACATAGAAAACATTCCTGAGGAAGACCAAATAATTAACTTACTGGAAAAAAGATTACAGAGGCCTTCATATGGCTCAATGTGCTAAGAAAAATTATGGATAATGAGTTATGAAACAAGGAAAATGGAACAAAATATAAAAATAATAAACAAGACAATGACACATTATGGGCTTTAAAATTACTACAGCAAACATTACAGAATTATAATGGAAATGCAAAGGAAGATATGAGCTATTATAAAAGAAATTGGGTAAATGTATAGATATGAAGAGTGAAGAAAATAGAGCCCAAGTGGTAAATACTAACTTTAAACCCATGAAGAAATGAAGATCATGCATGCAGGTAATTTCCTACATAGGTATCTAGTGAATTTACCACTGTCTATTTTAGTATGCAATTCCTTATTTTGTCTCATAATTGAAACGATAAGTAGGTATAATAATATCAATAAGTCTATGTAAAATGAAACAAAATTGGACAAATTTAAGGTACAACACTGAAATTGTAGTCAATTAAATCTATATTACTATAAACTTAGAATGCCAACTTTAATCTGCATGGTAATCAGTAAAAAGAAAGCTTTAATATAGGAAAATTAAATGAAAGAGCAATGAAAATTGTGTATTAGGATAAAGTCAAATATATAGAATTGGAGTAAGAGTGGACAAATAAAAATATATTATATAAAAAACAAACAACAAATGGAAGAAGGACATTCAGAGTAATCACCTTACTGTAAATAAATCAAATTCAGCAATTAAATGGTCAATGGACAGCAAATAAATAAATAAGTCACATTCTAGTTATACACTGAGTGTAAGAGACGATTTTTAGATTTAAAGATGCTAATAGGTTGTAAGTGAAACGATGGAAAATGTATTCCATGAAAATGCTGTCTAAAAGAGAATTAGGGTAGTTATACCAACATGAGATAAGACAGTTTTTAAATTAGAAAAGTTACATGTAACAAGAGATGTATACATTAATTAAATGTTAATTCATCAAGATATATAACGGTTACAACAGTTCTATCATCCACATGTGAATATGTTAGAAAAATTTACCAAGAAGCTATAAAATATATGAATCAAAGATTGACAGGACTGAAGAAATAAATGTTATTCTATACTGATAGTTTGAAACTTTAGTATTTCACTTCAAATTATCAGTAAAAACCTAAACAGTAGATTATTAAAGAAATATAAGAAATATAAGAAATATACAACTCAATAAATATAATATTTATATGAAAATAGTACCTGATATCAGTATACTTTTCAGAATCACAAGTGAGACATTCTTCATCATAAATCATACATTATGAAATAAAATAATTCTTAATAAATTTACAGAAAATTACAAGTCATGCAAGGTATCACTTTCAAAAGCAATAAAATAACATTAAAAATAGTGGAAAATTAAAACTGTATGGAATTAAAATAACATATTTTAAAAATGTCTCAAAAGCAATCACTAGGCATATTAGAAAATTTTTTGAGGTAATTATGACCAAAAAGCTAATATAGTCAAATTTATGAGATATCAAAAGCCATGATTATAACTATAAATTTCTATATTACTTAGAAGTTTCAAATTCATACTGCAATGTGAAAAATTAAGCCATTTAGAAAAAGGAGCAACTAAATCTAAAACTAGGAAAACAAAGAGAATCATAAAAATTTATATGAAGAAAATTAAGGGAGAATAACAAAAATGGAGAAAGGGGCTGGGGATTTAGCTCAGCGGCAAAAGCGCCTGCCTGGCATGCGCAAGGTCGTGAGTTCAGTTCCCGGTACCGGAGAAAAACAAAAACAAAACAAAAACAAAACAAAACAAAAAAAAAAAATGGAGAAAACAATTTTATCAAAAGTTGGTCTTTAGAAAATAAATCAAGAAAATTGACAAACCTGTACATGAGCTAAAAGCAAAAAAATAAAAAAAATGAACAAGACAATTAAATTTAGAAATGATCGTGACAATAAAACTGCTGAATATATAAATTCAGGACATGTATATACATATATATATGAAAAAGATTATACAAAAACATAAATCTATAAATTAGATAATCTAGAAAAAGTGTATAAATTCCTAGGGACATAAAAATTCGCTAAACTAAATCAAGAAGAAAAATAAAATCTAAACAGACTCACAACAAAAAATGAATTAGTAATGAAAAATTACTCAATAATAAAGGAAGCTCAGGAACACTTGTCTTCACTGGTTAATTCTGAAAATGTAAACAAGTATTAAACCAATCCTACTTAAATTGTTTAAAAAATATAAGGCAAAGTAATACTTCCTGTTACTGTCTATGTGGTCAGCATTAAAAAAACCAATGAAAGATACCCCTGAGAGTGGAATAATATAAGACAATATTCCTGAAAAATACAGATTTAGCCATGCTCAATAAAATACAAGCAAACAAAATTTAATAATGTATGCAAAAGATTATATACCTGAAACAGAATTTAATCAAGAAATGCAAAATAATTGTAGTTCACTATGTTGACAGAATGACGTAAAACAAGAAAATATACAAATATGGAAAAGACATTTAAAAAATAAAATAAAAAATAAAAGAGGCATTTACTGAAGTTCAGCTAAGATAAAAAATCTCAGCAAACCAGATAGAAGGAATTTCCTTAACACCATAAATACCATGTATGTAAACTGGAAAACCTAAATTGTAACAAGGAATAAGAAAGCAACAAGAAAATAAATAAACGATGTCTTTTGACATTGTTTTTCAACATTGTTCTAGAAGTTCTAGTTAGGGAAGTGAGAGTACAGAAGCATAAAGCATAAGTAAAATCTCTCTCTCTCAAGAAAATTGTACCAGGAGCTCAAATATCAATACAGAAAGTTATTGTATCGTCTAGGTGTGTGCATGTAAATTTATCATTATGAGGGTCTGATGTGCTTGATGTATTTCTGTATTTTACGGTAGGAAGTAAATCAAACTTTTATAATGTTTTAATCTGTAAAGTAGAAATATCAGCATGGTTTTTATACATATTCATCATATACATTTAGTTGAGTAATAGGTTTCTTCCATTTTTTTTTTCTAGAAAAATATTTTTTTCTACTTAACAATTGGAGTCGGGATTTAATATAAGTAAACATGACCATCATTAGAAACAATGAACAAAACTTCTAAATATCAAATTACTCATATTTCATGAGAATGTTGATTTTTCAAAATATCACACAGTCTATGCAAAGAACTTGTAGGAAAAAAAATTTAATTTGTCTTCATACTTTACATTTCAAATGTTAGGTTGTCTTTAAGATGACTTTATGAATTACTCACTGTAAATTTAATTAAAAAATAATTCACTGTCACATTCTAGGTATTAGGTGGAGCAATAAAAGATAAACAAGAAAATAAATCTAAAATAATTTATTCACACTGGCTTACCTTTCTATGTGTTCCTGTCGATCTATATAACAAGTTATTAACCGTGAAAAATTAGAGCTTTATATACAATTGGTTTCTTAGCTTGTCTATAGTTCACAAATTTTATAAAAATGAATAAAATATTATTCACTTAAATATAAAATACTACTACTATTTTATAAACTATTTTTCTATTGAGTGTTATTTTGTGATGCAAGGTAAAGTCAGAATAAAAAATGAATAGTCAAAATTTCCAGAACTGCAAATACTTACATGACCTACTTCTTAACACAAAGACACTTTAGAAAAATATTTATTAGTGTGAAGAATCTACATGAAAGCAAGTTCGTGTATAAAATAAAATTAAACCTTTTGTTCCTGAAAAAAAAGATGAATCCATTTATATCTCCCCCATATTAACCTTCTTTTATATGTTTATATATACACATTAAAAATTTGCCGTTTAGTATGGCATCTAAAGGAAAGAAGAATTTTAGAAAAGAAAATGATTCTGAATAAATAGCTGTTCCTGAAATTGTGACATATCAAAATGGTAACTATAACATTATTAGTACATGATATATGAAGAATAGTTCCACAGCAATAAGGAATTTCTGCCTTTTTTATATATGTACATACTGTAATCAGCTTTATTAGCTGACTATATTACTGTCTGAGAAATGCTCTAATTCATTTCAGCTGTCATTTATTTGCACTTAAAAATACATTACTTTAATTACTGGTAATACGTCATATTAATTTCTGAAAACTCACTATAGATGCTTATACATGTGGCTTACAAGATAAAGATTTCTGCTTTTTTGTTTGAGGGCGTACTAAAGCATGAATAATAAACCAAAGAGAGAAACAAAGTGGGACTTAATAGAGAAAAACACAAACAAAGATGAAACAAAACACTGCCAAAAGATGTCCTGCAGATTTTTACCAAAAACAGTAAACTGGAAACTAGTACTTTAACAGTTTATTGAAGATAAGATATTGTCTACCAATAGATGAGGTGTGCTATATCATAAAGAACAAGTAATAATGTAATCTAAATGAAAAGTTATGAAGAAAAAGTGTTAGCAAACGATGTGTACAAGGTCTTTTATGTTTCATAGTTCTTAAAATTATTTTTTATGACTTATATGATCTAAAGACCACAGGAATAAAGAAAATAATTTTTAAAAATACTAGTTCTGCCATTGACTACACGGAAGAAATAAAAGCAAGTTTCTATAAAGCACTGCTTGGGGCCATATCATTGAAAATTCATAAAAGTTAAATTCAAGGAAACACAAGCCCTCAGTCAAAAAGTGAACAAAATGCACAAACAAAATTGAATAGAACTTCAAGAACTATAATACATCAGGACACACTGATAATAGAATGATCCAATGACAAATATACTAAAAATACTGATAGATATAAAACATGATATTGAAAACATAAATTAACATAAATATAAGCCACATAAACATCAAAATTTGGAGGTACTTTTGTAAAACTGACCAAAGTGAATCTTCAAACATAAAATGAGTAACAAAAGTAGACATATAGATTAACTAGCAAATTATACTTTAAATAATTTTCTCCTTATCAGGAAAATATTTCTAAATGAATTATATACAGTGCAACATTTAGAGAAAAAACATAAGATCAAGAATAATCAAAGATAAGAAAAAATATATTATGCTCCATATATATTATACTGTACATGTTTCAAGAAGAGACAAGGATAAAATGTGAAAAATGGTGAAGATTTTAAAACATTGATAAAATTCATGAAATTTTTCAGTCTAGAAATAAAATGACTCCTATACACAAGAAAATCAAGAATGCAATGGTATACCGAAGCCAGTTCAAGCGTTCCCACAGTCTTTTGTTAAATATTAGGAAATGTGCCACCTGGTGTTTAAATTAACAGCTATTTTGAATTGGCCATGGTCTAAATAATTTTTAGTAGACATAAACAAAAAATAAAAGTTAGGAATTTTCTCTAGAGTGCTAGTTTTCTAGTATACAATCAAGGCAGGCATATATCTGTACCCATCATTTAAAAAGTGTCAAAACACAGAGAGGAAGGACTACGAAGTATCCGCGCATGGCAAAGACGTACCAGTTTACCTCCCATCAGCTCACTCTGCAGCAGCACTGGAACATGGGACGGGGGACTGTCTTCCACAGCTGGGTGAAACAGAATTTCCTTTGTGGTAAATTGTTACTCAAAAATAGTTAAAAGGTCTACAGGATTTTTCCAACAACAACATTTCAGTACACTAACTGCTAATATGCACTTCAAGATGATAACATTATATTCTGAAAAAGAATTCTGAGATGAAAAATGGAAGCCTGAGGAAAAAATCTTCAATGCTTGGTAAATTTAAAAATAATTAAACAATAAATATGATTATAAGAATGTTAGCTATGAAATGAAAACCATTTCAATTTACACATATGGAAATCTTTATGATCTTGGGATAGTGATATCTTCCTTCAGCAAGCAGGAAGTACAAACAACATGGGAAGAATCAAATATATTTCTTGTTCCGGTGACTATTGTTCTATTTGTTAAATTTTTCAAAAAGAGACTAAAAGATAAACTATAAATTAAAAAAGATAATAAAATGTTGGCATGGTGAAATCTATCATTATTTTAAAAAGGAAACATCATTTTGATCAAAGCTAATTGTTCAAGTATAAAACTTTTCCTCAAACATAATTTATGGATAAACTGTTAAGAGGTTAGCTAGGTATGATTCACTTTATTGACAAAAAGTAAATTACACTAACTGAAAACATATTTGAATTTGAATAATAATACTAGACAAGTGATTATAAAGTGGGAGAAAAGGAACATCAATTATGTGGGAAACAGGATAAAAAATGTTCGTTTCTGGTAAGTCTGAAATGGGTAAAGCAAAGGGAGAATTCTAAGACACATAAGAAAATTTTGAAGAACACAGGATCCAAGAGCTTAGTAGCAAATAAAAGCTAAAAATACAGAAACTGATGCATTTTTAAATATAGAGAAAGAAGAGGCTTGAGAAGCACTGCAATAATAATATACCCATCCTCGATATATATTAATTGCCCAAAAGAATTTTTGGATTTACTACATGAAGAAAAGGGAATAAAAAAACTTCTGCTGTTGCAGACTTAATTCCAAATGTGCTTGCATTTGTTTGTAATTTCTTTCTTAGAGCACAAATTTTTGTTCCTGAAACTTGAGCTAACTGTGTCTATATGAGATCGAGAATTGGAGAATATCAGATAATAAAGGTTCAAGTTTGGCTGCAACTAGGAATTGGACATAGAGAATTTCACTTATTTTATGTGAGTAAAACTTTAAGCATTTTATTTAAAGAAAAATTTCAATACTCTGTTTGGTGAGAAATTGTTCTGTGAACAGAACTGATGCATATAATATGTGTGTAATTCTACAAAAAAGCTAGCAAATCAGTAGAATTTTAACATGCTTTATATTCAACATTTACTTATTTATTTCTGCAGATAACTGACTATGGCATATGTTTCCAAGTATTTCTATTATGTCTTTTTCTTCCTAAATGTACAAGGGGTGATCAAAATTATAGTGAAAGTGTACATTAAAAATATTACCATCAACTCTACTCTAAGTACTTCCCCAGGTTTCAGATACACTTATCCCATTTTTTCCATTTTCTGGTGAAGTTCTAGAACTTGCCTTTTGTAAATGTCTTTATGAGGTGTGATAAAAAATACAGAAATTTGCCATCACACAGAAAGGCATACTCAAAATCATATTATGGTATATCCTCATCACCTGATTCACCAGATCAGGCACATAGGATTCTGGCTCTTGTCCAAAGTCAAGAAGTCCAAGAGAAGCAAGTGGGTTTTTTTTTTGGAAGAAAATGTTTTGAATCAATTTAGAACAAAAGGTATCCAGGGCAGCACAGTTAAAGATACATATGAAAAAGAATTTCCAAAATTGAGTAAGAAAGTGGCAATACTGATGGAATAAGTGCTTCTGAAGGAAGGGGGGATACTTTGAGGGGATTAATGGAAATATGCCCATTCCTTAGGAAATTTAAAAACATTGAACATTCGCTGTATTTTTTATCACACC
>NW_004956041.1:0-1393 GCF_000276665.1 Chinchilla lanigera
CAGCCTGAAGTGCATAGTGAAATCCTCTCTTAAAGAGACAAAAAAAAATTACATATATATGAAATTTTGTGCCGGGAGTGGTGGCACACGCCGGTAATCCCAGCACTTGGGAGGCTGAAGCAGGAGGATCGTTGCGAGTTCGAGGTTAGTGTGGGCTACAGAGTGAGCTCAAGGCCAGCCTGAACTGCACAGAGACCCCATCTCAAAAAGAAATATATATATAGAGAGAGAGATATATAATATATGTATTATATATACATGCATATATAAAATTTTAAAAGGATTTTAACGCAGTATATCTCAACCAGGAGCAGTTTTGTCCCCAAGAGATATCTGACGATGTTGAGGTAGTTCACTTCTCATGACTGGCCAGAAACACTGCTAAATATTCTACAATGGACAAGACGTCTCTCCGCAAGAGAGAACTTTCTAGTCCAAAATGTCAGTGTTAAAAGCAGTGGTGCAGCACCTGCAGAGGAAGCGGGGGCAGGAAGATCACTGGAGCCCATGACTTTAGCTTGGGAAACATGGCAAAACCCCGTCTCAAAAGAACAACAACAAATCAAGCCAACCCTCCTGAGGTCGGCTAAACCTGCTTTAACCTTTAGTTCATCTAAAACAGCAGAATCACCAACAGTTAATCAGCAAAACCAATTTGGTTTGCAGTTGCCTTGTGCTATTTACATTCCTGTGTGGGCTAAAGGCAGAGAACACGAAGGTTTTCTTTTCCACTTGTGAGATGTGTTAGATCATTGGGATTTTACCATTACAATAAATGTAGCTTTGTGTGTGCGGTGCTAACACCTATGCTTAGGAAAGAAGAACACGTTTGACTCTTACAACTAAAAGCACTACGATCTCAAAGGTTCTCAAGGGCACAGTAAGTGACTTCGCCAAGGTCGTGGCAGTGAGTGTGAGCACTGCGGGGACAGAAGCCAGGGCTTCTGGTGCCCAGCGCGGCGTTCCGTCTTCCACTGCCTGCTTGTTCCTGCCGGCAGCTGTCCAGCTCTGCTCAGGAGCCAGGAGCGGGGACGCGGGTTTGGAGGGGACATCGCGTTGCTATTCCTATGAGAGCCCATGGGCTGGAGGCAGCACACAGACGGATTAGAGAACTGGCTTTGGTGCACCTGCCTCAGACCCGGAGCGCGCCACTGCATTTGCTCTTTCTCTCTCGGTTTTCCTTCTTACTGTGTGTTGCTTGGATTCCTCCAAGGCCTGGGCAGAGAACTCACGGTTCTCTGGCGTGGTGAAAAATAAATGGAGAGCCGGGCGTGGTGGCGCACGCTTGTAATCCCAGCCCTTGGGAGGCTGAGGCAGGAGGGTCTTTGCAAGTTTGAGACCAGCCTGGGCTACAAAGTGAGCTCAAGGCCAGCCTGAAGTGCATAGTGAGTCC
>NW_004956041.1:6143-6544 GCF_000276665.1 Chinchilla lanigera
TTTTTTTGGTTTTTCTCTGGTACCGGGAACCGAACTCACGACCTTGTGCTTGCCAGGCAGGCGCTTTTGCCGCTGAGCTAAATCCCCAGCCCTAGGGGTCTGTCTTTGGGAGAAAGTATAACTACTACTAATCACCTATGTTTTTGAATAATAAAAAGGCATAAAGTCTATACCTATTCCATGCAGATGAGAAAAAATATGTGCATATCACAAGGCTGTCAAATATAGAAAATATTTATTTATCCTATAAAGATACATTTAAACATTCAAATTCTAGCCAGATGTGGTCAAATTCTATAGAATTTGAAAAAACATTCAAATTCTATAGAATTTTTAAGAACATTCAAATTCTATAGATCACACAAAAATTCTTCCTTTTTATGGAGACAGGGTCTTGCTAT
>NW_004956042.1:0-9386 GCF_000276665.1 Chinchilla lanigera
AAAAAAAAAAAAAAAAAAAAAGAACTCATCCTCACTTCGCTAGCAGGACTGGGCAGTTGCCGTGTGGAGGCAGCAGCTATCACCCTTTGCACTGCAACCTGTAATCAGGTCAGGCACCTGTGAGCTGGTTTCAATGGGCACTGAGCTACAATCAGTGCTGACCCTCCACAGGATTGCTTCTTGGGCACTGAGGACCTTATTCTGGAACCAGCGACGAAATATTGGTTTTATGAAAAAACTGTTTTAAGCCACCAAAGTTCCTTTAACCAGTATTACAAATGAAACACATAGGAGTTATAGCCTAGATCAGATAAAATAAATTCTTAAAAACTCAGCATCAATACCCCAGAAGAAGGAATTCCTAGAGGAATACCTAGCTTATCTCTTCTATAAGTCTATAAAGACCACTATAAAGACCCATGTTGGCAGGGCATAGTGGCACACACCTATAGTCACAGCACTTGGGAGGCTGAGACAGGAGGACCAGTGTGAGTTCAAGGCCAGTCTGGGCTACAAAGTGAGTGCAAGGCCAGCTTGAACTGCATAGTGAAACCCTGTCTCAAAAAGACATAAAAAACAAAACAAAACAAAAACAAAAACATGTTGACCAACAATTTAAAAAACTAATGCAATTTAAAAATGGCCAAAGGATTTGAATAGTCAGTTCAAAGATGTGCAAACAGCCATAAGCACATTAAAAGATATTCAGCATCACTGGTCATTAAGAAAATGCACATCAAAACCACAATGAGATGCCACTTTAAACCCAGTAGATGCTATAATCAAAAAGATAATGACAAGTTCAGGCAATTGACACTCATACACTGCTTTGAAAATGTCAAATGGTGCAACCATCTGGACACCAGAAAAGTCTGGCAGTTCCTCAAAAAGTTCAATAGAGATATCAAATGACCTAGTGATTCCAGTCCTAGGTATGTAACCAAGAAAACAAAAAACATCTAATTTTTACACAAAGGTTCACAGCAGCATTTTTTTTTAATTTCTGGGACTTGATCCCAGAGCCTTCGTACTGAACCACGTCCCCAGACCTGTTTTATGAGCTAGGGTCTTGCTAAACCACTAAGTTGCCTGGGTTAGGCTAAAACTTGAGATCCTCCTGCCTTCACCTCCCATAGTGCTGGGATTCCAGGTGTGCACCGTAGTGCCTGGGTTGCAGCACTACTCTTAGTAGCCAAACAGTGGAAACAAGCCAAATGTCCATCAGTGAATAAAGAGGGTAAACAAAATGCGGTACATTGAAGTGAAATGGAATGGGACATATGATATGCAATGGAATAGTATTCAACCATAAAAAGACATGAAGTACTGGTACATTCTACAACACACATGAACCTCAAAAACATTATGCTGCCAGGCATGGTGGCACACACCTGTAATCCTAGCACTCAGGAGGCTGAGGCAGGAGAATCCCCGTGAGTATGAGGCCAGCCTGGGTTACACAGTGAGTTCAAGGTCAGCCTGCACTACATAGTGAATTCAAGGCCAGCCTGACCTGCATGGCAAGACCCTGTCTCAAAAAAACAAAAAAGAAACAACAACAACAAAAAACCCATTGTGTTAAGAAGTCAGACACCAAAGGTCACACACATGTATGATTTTTATAAAATGTCCAGAATAGGCAAAGTCACACAGATAGAAAGTAGATTCATGGTTGTCAGGGTTGAAGGGGAAGGAGGAAATGAAGAATGATTGCTAGTGGGTATGAGGTTTCTTTCTGGGATGATGGAAATGTCCTAGAATTAGACAGTGGTAAGACTTTCAGTCTTCTGAATACACTAAGCACCACTGAATCATACCCTTTTAAGTGCAAATTTTACATTATGAACATTATATTTCAATTAAAAAATAATAAAAGGTTCATGCTAGATTCCTAAATGAGACATTTCCACTTGTTTGGCACCTGGGTGTGGTGGCGCATGCCTGTAATGCCAGCACTCAGGACACTGAGGCAGGAAGATTGCCACAAGTCTGAGGCCAGTCTGGACTATATAGCAAAACCCTGTCTCAAAAACCAAACAAGCTGGGAAGCAGATATAGCTCAGCGGCACAGTGCCTGCCTGGCAAGCACACGGTCCTGAGTTCAATTTCTGGTACCAAGAAAAACAAACAAAAACAAAAAACACTTGCTTGACAGACATGAGACTGGGTATAAGAAATACCCAGGGCCCCTGGGCACTACGAAAGTGAGACTCAGAGAAGCAGAGTAGCATGGTGGTCGCCAGGGGCTAAGGGGTTGGTAGAGGGAGGCAGGTCAGGAAGATGCTGGTCAAAGGCACCAAGTCTCAGCTGGGCAGCGTGAAGACATTCCAGGGACACAATGCTCAGCATGGGGACCACAACTAGTAATTCTCTGCCATCTACTTGAAGTTTTACAGAAAAGAGTAGATCTTAAATGTTCTCACAAAAAAAACCTATATGAGGTGATAGCTATGTTAATTAGCTTGATTATGATAATCACTTTGCAGTATACATATATCAAAGTATCTCACTGTACTCATAAATATATACATGAGTATATATTTACTTATTCATGACACTTCAATAAAGATGGAAAACAACGTTAAATAAAAATCAAGTGAATTATACTGGGTGTGATGGTGCACACCTGTAATCCTAGCATGTGGGAGGCTGAGGCAGAAGCATCATTGCAAGTTCAAGGGCTGCCTGAGCCACACAGTGAGCTCAGGTTGGTCTGAACTACATGGCCAGACACTGTCTCAAAATTAAATAAATAACATAACATAAAATGAATTATTTTTTAGTACTGAGGATTGGACCCAGTTTCCCAAACTGTCCTCAAACTTGTGATCCTCTCCCCTCAACCTCTCAAGTAGCTAGAATTATAGGTGTATGCTACTCTGCCTGGCTAAAATGGATTTTTCTTTAAAAAGTATGTATCCTGCCAAGTGTGGTAGCACACACCTGTAATCCCAGCACTCAGGAGGCTGAGGTAGGAGGGTCACCATGATTTCGAGGTCAGCCTGGGGTACATAAGCAAGTTTAAGTGAGTTCTCAGTACATAGTGAGACCCTATCTCAAAAAAAAAAACAACAAAAAAACCCCACCTATACCATGTATCCTTACTAAACTGTTGACTTCAGTAATTGAGAATTATGCTGAAATCTCCCATCATGACAATGAATTTGTTAATTCCGCCCTATAGAACAGGCACCTGTGGGCCTTGAACTTGTGGCAGCCCTCCTGCCTCAGCCTCCCAAGTGCTGGGATCACAGGCACGTCCCGCCATACCTAGCTTAGTTTTATATATTTTGTCTTATATATTTTGGGGCTATTGAATTTAGGATCATTGTAGCTTCTTAGAAAACCAAAACCCTTCTTGGTATGTAATGGCCCTCTTTATCTAAAAAAAAGCTTTTTTTCTCTTAAAATAAAAACAACAACAATATAACTCTCATCTCTTAAGAACATTCCTTAAAAACAAAAGGATAAAGTAAAACAAAGACGTGAGCTGGGGATGCAACTCAGTGGTACAGAAACCCTGGGTTCCATTCCCGGTACCACAAAAAATTAAACAAAATAAACAAAAAACTCTCATGATTTTCTAAAATAAAAACTATCTAACAATATGCTGGTTGAAGTACTGATGCTCTAAGCTGAAGCTTAAAAAGCGGCAAGTAAACTACCTGTCAAGGTGGCTGGCTGAGTTTCTTCCTAGCAGTCAGTTTCTTCCATGATAAACGACTGACCCTTCCCTTAACCCTCCCCTCTATGGCAGGCATGCTACAGTGAGATGGTACAGGAAGTTCCCAAATAACTATCACTTTGGATAGCACTGACAGTGGTCTAAAGTCATTGCTGCAGTTGATACATTGTGTCAACTTCAGGAGTCTAGGCCTGGCTAAGTGACTCAGCCAGTCTACATCCTGGGGTGAAAAGGACATGCCCTCAAGGCTTTGGATGTTGTTCACTGTGTCAATTTGAGAGGTTTAGAAAGTTAACTAAGTGACTCAGCAGGGGGCAGGGGTCCGTCCTTTGTGTTCATCCTGAGCCTGTGCAAGGAGGGTATGTGGGGGTGGCCTGCTTACAACATAAGGGAGGGAAAGAGGCTTGTTCCCCGCCTTTTTGCTCTCGATGCTTTTGCTGTCTTCTGCTGCCTTCAAGTGTTGTCCCTGTGCCATGCCACCCTGCCTTGGAGCCAGCTGATTAGGGACTGAAACCTCCACAGACTGTGAGCTAAATAAACCTTTCTTTCCTTAATTTTGGGCATTGGAGGGGCTGAAGCTTTAGCTCAGCGGCACAGCACCTGCCTGGCAAGCGGAAGGTTGTGAGTTCGATTCCCGGTACCAGAAGAATTTTGGGCATTGGGTATTTTGTCTCAGCAATGAGAGGAAAGTAACCAAGACACTCACTCAAGCTCTGGACGTTACAGCTCAGCTTAGTGCACAGGTCTCTCCGACGCGAACCAATCCTGAGCCAATGACTCAGTGTCCCTATCTATGTATCTCATGATGTCTGCTCCAGACAAGTGGGAGAACAGACTGCTTCCAAAATCTCTTCAACTAACTATTCTAGGAAAAAGGGCTTTTTAGCATCTAGCAAGTTATTTCAATGTGCACATATTTGTCCTCAGAGAGCAAGGATCCCAGCTGAATGGACACAAGCTTCCTGGAGTGGGGGGAGCACGGCAGGTGCGCTCAGGGAAGCTTACCCAGGATCTCAGGGTTCCTGATGACGGAGCCAATCTGCCTGAGCGCCTGCTGTCCAGCCTTCTGTACTTTGACGTGAGAGTCAGTCAGCACCTCTGTGAGCTTGGGCACAATGTTGGGTAGGCAGGACGACAGCTGCTTAGGAGCACAATATGCCATTGCCCCGAGCAGCTCCACTGACCCTGCAGACAGCAGACAGGTGCCAGCTCTGAGTCACTGGAACAGGTCAACAAGTCGTCTGTCTACACTACCTGCAAACTGCTCAAGCAGCCCCCGGGAAGAGGGCAGGGACTGGAAGACTCCTGAGGCCTGCTGAGCACTGGGACCCCAGGGGAGGGGCAGCCTGTGTGAGAGGAAGAGGCAAGGCCACACTAAGGGCCTCCTGGCTTGGCCCTGGTGGTGATACAAAGCCAGTTCACAGAATTTCTCTGGTCTCAGTTTCCTTGTCCACTAAGGAAAGAACTGTCAGCCTGTGATATCTTGGTGAAGGATGAGGGCCAAAAGGGAGGCCAAGTGGAAGGTCCAACCTTCACCCTCCCCAAGCCTGGGCAGCACCGCTTGTATCTGTTTTCTATATTGCATTCTAGATAAGATAATATTTTTCAAAAGTTTTACTGGATGAAGAAGGTTTTAAAGCCATAGAAAGCTTTCAAGGTCAGGATTTCCTGACTTAGGGTGGAGGCTCTTAGGGAGTCAGAACTGTACTGGACATGAATACATACAAATTATGGAAGAACCAAGCTGCCAAAGGCAGTCTCGGCCTTGTCCCTGGGCTGGGGACCACACACACAGGACAAAAGCTGTGGCTACCTGGATCTCTGCTAAGGCAGTTTTCAGAGCAGGGAGCTAAGAATGACAGACAGAAAGGAGTGGTCTTACCGGCTTTGGTCCGCCAGGATTCTTCCTCCAGGGCAGCTAACAAGGAGGGGAGCACCAGCTTCACCCCGTGAGCACTCAGGTTGCTCATCACAGCCTTGGCACAGTCATCTGCAGCCTCAAGGGAAGAGAGAACACATTCAGGGGCTTCCACTCCAGCAAGGGTCAAGGCCTGACACTCGCCCTAGTGTCCCCCCAGTGATCAACACATACTGGGGACTACTGTGTCAGACCCTAAGCCAGAGCCTACAGGGACAGCTGGGACCACATCTCATAGAAGTCAGGATGTTAGGGACCTTCAGGAGACCATATCATATCAGTATTGAGTGCTCCAGATGCTCACAGAAGGGATTCTAGCAATGGGGACTTGACTTCACCTCAGAGGCACCCTGCCCAAGCCCACAGCCAGCGGCCTCCCCAGAGCAGGGGCTGGCTCTCACTCACTTCTCCCATATAGCCTCAGGACTTACCTCACGCACATACTGGTTCCCATCCCCAAAACACAGTAGTAGATGGGGCAGCACATGAACCACGTAGGGCTCGAAGAGCTTTCCCAGCATGGTGCACAGCATCTCGAAGGCAAAGAGGGCCCCTGTGGGGGGAAGCCAGAATAGCTGGAACAATGTCCTCTGGGGCTGCCACAGGGATCTAACGGGACAGACCACCTCCTCCCACCTCCTCAGTCTATAGAAATACTTGGCACACACAGTTGCAGGACTAAACTACAACAGTTTCTGTCTTCGCACCCACAGCAGAAGTGTGATGGAGCAGAACAGGAAGAGAGCAGGGAGCTATTCATCACTGCCTGGGACTTAAAACTTGAAGTGCAAAACCTGTCTCAGCCAAGAATGCTGCTGAGTTAGAAATTAGAAGTGCAGGTCAAACCAGCAAGCTTGGGGCTGTGATGGGTCACACACAGCTGCCCCCTATAACACACACACATGCACACACCCATCAGCTGGTAAGGAAATGCCAGATTCCTTCCTCTGGCCATGTGGGCCATGACTTGCGGTGCCAGTAGCACCAAGCTTAGAGACACTCACCCTCTCGCCGACGGAAGTTCTTCTTGTCCTGGATAGCATCCGTCAGCGCTGCCATCATTTCCTGCTGTTTCAGAGAGAGGATGCCCAGGCCCTTCACTAGGCCTGCCAGCCCATATGCAGCCCCTTTGCGTTCCGCATACTTGTCTGACTCCAGCAGCTGCTGCATGAGCCGCTGGATCATCCCTCCAGCGTCTTCTTTGATGGCCGGCACAAGAGGCGGTAAGCAGCTGGCCACAGACTCCTGGACCTAAGGGAGGCCACCTCGTCAGTACAGCAAGCTCAACAACAGGAGGTTCCCAGTGACTGGTAGCTCTGTACAGCACCTATACGAAAACGCCCAAGCCCCTTCTCAGCCACTATTGGGGTGTCACAGGGCAGCCTTTCATCTATCATGATACATATGCTCCATCAGGGTGCATGCTGGAATCTATTTGTCACAGAGCATCAGCCATAAGACTGTAAGTGCTGTCTCTGGCCTACACAAAGAACTGCAGCCCAGGTGCATGGGGAAACCCCAAAGGCTAGGCCTACCCAGAAAGAAAAAAAGATCTCCGGAGAAAGCATGCTACTGCACCTCCACAAAGCAGCTTGTATTTGTCATTTTCCAAACTTGCCAAAGTCACAGAGAAATTGGGCTGGGCCTTACAGGACCAGGACCAATTAGGTGCTACCAAAAGACATTTAATGCTGCCTTCCAACCACAGCTCATGAAGCTCAACTCAAGAACAGCAAAGCGGTATGCTGACCGCTGCCCAGGTGGGGCAGTTGGCCAGGTCAGGTTTTCTGACACTTTATTTGACCACAGTTTTGGAAGCCTATTTTCAACTGTGAGTTTTATGAGGATCCTCTGGGTAGTCCACAAGGCACATCACAGAAATTATACATAAATTCATGTTTTCAACAAAGAGAAAAAGAAGTTCTTTGTACTGTGGCTGCCAGGCTGCATTAAAAGGCACTTGCAATAGGTAACAAACACACAGGGAAGGCTTGACACAGGGGGAGCCCTCTTTTTCTGTTGCTGTTTTTTTTTAAATTTTTAGATTGTTAGAGCCAGATTTTTACTAAGAATGACAACAACAAAAAGCTAGCAAAGGAGTAGAAAAAATGAAGTATCTAGGAGATCTGTTAGAACAAAGTGACTTTCTCCTCAGAGGTGCAGTCCACTGTAAGCCAGGCTCTCCTAGGAAATAGGACGACTGTGATGGATGAAGCCACTCAGCCCCCAGCATCCCATGGCCTGTCCTCTGTGGGACCCACTCCCCAGCTGGCTTGTAGGCCCCAGGCCAGACAGCAGGTACCTGCTGGGAGGGGGTGGAAAGGGCAGCGATGAGCTTGGCAACAATGGGCTTCACTTTGGGGTCGCTCTTGTCCAGGTGCTTGGCCAATGAGCCCATTAAGACCACCACGCTCTGCCGCACGGCATCGTAGCTGGCATCGTTGGGCGCATCCTTCAGGAACTCCTCAAATACTGGTAGCAGGGAGTTGACGTTCTCCTGGAAGGGCCAGTCCCCCAAAACCACAGGTCAGTCCTATGGGCTATAGCAAGAGGACTTTCTCTATTATGAGGACCAACCCCTGGGCCTGACACTGGGACAGAGACTCTGACAAGCCAGCCAACCAGGCTGGACCACAGCAGATTTGTACAAATTTAACACCCTCTCGGGTATTTTTGGCTCAAAAGAGATACAAATGTAATTTCTCATCAGAAGCTAGTGCCTTGCAGGATTTCTGACACTCAGGGTCTCTATGTCCAATGCTCAGCCCCATCTCCTCAGCTGGCTAAGAACCTCTTACCTTCCCATGAGCATTGAGTGTTGCTAGAGCTGCGTCTAACATGCACTTCCGGACGTCTGGGTTTCGGTCATTGAGGGCATCAGGGACGAAAAACTGAAAGAGTGGCTTCACCTGAGAGCTGTCCAGATACTGCGAAAGCTTGTTCAGGGCCAAGGCCAGGCCACATCTGGGGAAGAAGTGGGAGTACATGGGTGTGTAAGAGCCAGCCGAGCCTCCCATGCTGATGCAATCGGTGCCAGCACATGAAGACAGGAGCCAGACAGCAGCAAACACCATTTTGGGGTCATACACAGCCCTCAGCCAACTGTCAGAGTCCACTGCTCAGTATTTGCCCAATTTTTTAGAACAATCCACTTGTCAAATGGAGACCAGACATTTATACTGAGTTTACCTGCTAAGGTGTGTCCTTGGGCAGAGGACCTGCTGTGTGTGTTTCTCCATATGTGAATACAATGCCCACCCCTCTACCTTTAAGCCGGTTGTGCCAGAAGAGAGGTAAAGGAATTTGACATGAAAGCCTTTGGAAGGGAACATATTCTATTTTGTTTTTTCTCCGGTACCGGGAACCAAACTCACAACCTTGCACTTGCCAGGCAGGCGCTTTTGCCGCTGAGCTAAATCCCCAGCCCTGGAAGGGAACATATTCTAAAAGGGTGAAGTGGCATTACTCTTTTCAGAAAGTCACAAGAGCAAAGAATCTATATCCTATCCCTATCTGATGGTCTGGAATGAAAAAGAAATGAACTAGGAAAAGCCCATACACCCACTCTACACTGACATAAGCCAAACAGAGGTGCAGCATACAGGGCCAGCTGCTCAGAAAAATAACACTATCAGATGCTTCCAAAGCCTCCAAAGCCTACTCTGTGCCAGCACTCGGGAGACTAAGGCAGGGAGGATCACCATGAGTTCGAGGCCAGCCTGGACTGCACAGTGAGTTCAGGGTCAGCCTGAACTACATAGCGAGACCCTGCCTCAAAAAACA
>NW_004956043.1:0-2751 GCF_000276665.1 Chinchilla lanigera
AAAAGAGGGGGAGCCCGCAACAGGAAAATAATATGACAAAGATAAGTCAATATATATCAGATATAACCATCAATGTTAATGGTCTCAGTTCACCAATCAAAAGACACAGACTGGCAGAATGGATCAAGAAGCAAGATCCAACAATATGCTGCCTACAGGAAACACATTTAATTCAAAAAGAAATTCATAGACTGAAAGTCAAAGGATGGAAAACAATACTCTGTGTGACATGAACGCAGAAAAAAGCAGGGGTAGCTATTCTGTTTGCAGACAGAGTGAATTACAAGCCAAGGCTGATTAAGCAAGATAAGAAGGTCACTACATCCTTGTAAAGTGTATAATCCAAGAAGAAGAAATAACAATCCTAAATATATATGCAGCAAATACCAGTGCACCCACCTATATAAAACAAATATTAACAGGCACAAAAAATCAAATAAGCATGAACGCAGTTGTATTGGGGGGGTTCTCAATACCCCACTGGCAGAGAAAGACAGATCAACTAGACAAAAAAAACAACAGTGAAATATTAGAACTGAACCAAACCTTTGAACCAATGGACTTAGTAGATATCTATAGAGTATTCCACCCCACAACATCACAATACACATTCATCTCAGTTGCATACAGGACATTCTCCAAAATAGACCACATACTAGCTCATGGAACATACTTACAGAAACACAAAGGAATTGAAATTATCCCATGCATACTATCTGGCCATATTGCAGTGAAATTGGAAATCAGTGGCAAAAGAAACCACAAGAACTTCGTAAACACATTGAAATTAAATAACACCCTTCTGAACAACCAATGGGTCACAGATGACATTAAAGAAGAAACTAGTTTCTACAACTAAATGGTAACAGCACTACAACATAGCAGAACTTACGGGACACAGTGAAAGCAGTCCTAAGAGGGAAATTTAGAGCAGTGAATACCCATATCAGGAAAACAGAAAAAAACACAAATGAACTACTTAATAGTGAACCTCAAACTTGTAGAAAAAGAAGAGCAGGCTAAGCCAAAAGCTTGTACAAGGGAGGAAATTATAAAGATCAGAGCAAAAATTAACACATTGGAGACTGAAAAAACAATACAAAGAATCAGTGAATCAAAAAGTTGGTTCTTTGAAAGATTAAATAAAATCAACAGGGCTTTAGCCAACCTTATGGAAAGAAAAGACTCAAATCCATGCAATTAGGAATGAAAAGGGTGAAATCACAATGGACCCTGCAGAAATCCAAAAGATCATCTGTACCTACTTTGAAAACTTGTATTCTAAAAAGATGGAAAATGCAGAAGTAATGGACAGATTCCTAGATACATATGAATTACCAAAGCTGAATCAAGAAGATATAAAAATTCAAAATATCATAATATCAATTGATGAAATCAAATATGTGTTTAAAAACCTACCAACAAAGAAAAGCCCAGTTCCTGACAAATTCACTGCTTAATTCTACAAGATGTTTAGACAAGACCTAACACCACTACTTCACAAACCCTTTAATGAAATTGAAAGGGAAGCAACACTCCCAAACTTATTCCTGGAAGCAGGCATTACCCTGATACCAAGACTAGAGAAGGACCCAACTAAGAAAGAGAATTACAGGCCAATCTCTCTAAGGAAATAATGCAAAAATCCTCAATAAGATACTGGCAAACAGAACGCAGCAAATCACCAAGAGGATTGTACACCATGACCAAGTGGGATTCATCTGAGGGATGCAGGGATGGTTTAACATACATAAATCAATAAATGTATAATGTACCATATTAGCAGTGCCAAGGACAAAAATCATGTGATCATCTCAATAAATGCAGAAAAAGCTTTGGACAGAGGCCAGCACCCATTCATGTAAAAACCTTACAGAAAATGGGAACAGGAGGTCTTTGTCTCAATCTGATAAAAGCCATGCATAACAAATCAAGAGCCAACATCATACTAAATGGACAAAGGCTGAAAGCTTTCTCTCTAAAACCAGGAAGAAGACAAGGATGTCCACTGTCTCCATTCATATTCAACATAGTCCTGGAAATTTAGCCAGAGCAATTAGACAAGAGAAAGTAATAAAAAGAATAATGATAGGAAAGGAAGAAAAATTATCATTATTGGCAGATGACACTGTACATAGAAGACCCAAAAACTCCACTAAAAAACTGCTAGATTTAATAAGCAAATGCAGTAGCATAACTGGATACAAGTCAACACTCAATAATTGATAGCCTTCCTGTACACAAATAACAAACTCACTGAGAGAAATTAGGGAAACAACATGTTTCACAGTAGCATCCACAAAAATGAAATACCTGGGAATCAATCTAACAAAGGATGTAAAAGACCTCTATATTAAAAACTACAGTACTCTGAAAAAGGAGATCAAAGGGGATATCAAATATGGAAAGATATCCGTTGCTCTTGGGTAAGAACTAATATAGTGAAAATGGCCATACTTCCAAAACTGTTACACAGATTTAGTGCAATTCTGATCAAAATTCCTTAGCATATCTCACAGAAATTAGAAAAACCCATCCTAAAATTCATTTGGAACCAGAAGAGACCTAGAATAGCAAAGGCAATTCTGGGCAACAAAGGTAAGGCAGGGGCATCACAATCCCTGACTTGAAATTATAGTATAAAGCTTCTGTGATAAAAACAGCATGGTACTGACAAAAAAACAGACCCAAAGATCAGTGGAACAGATTACAAGATGCAGAAACAACTCCAAACACACTCAGCCACTTTAT
>NW_004956043.1:2851-9235 GCF_000276665.1 Chinchilla lanigera
GAGATCTAAATATTAAAACAGAAACATTAAATCTGCTGGAAAATACAGTAGGTAAAACTCTTGAAGACATTGGTGTAGGTAAAGACTTCGTATATAAAACACCGATCCAACAGGAACTATTATAAAGTCTGAACAACTGGGATATCATCTTATTAAAAAGCTTTTGCACAGAAAAAGAAACCACCAGCAAAGTGAAGAGACATCCCACAATATGGGAAAAAATGTTTGCCAGCTATTCCTCAGACAAAGGATTACTATCAAGAACATACAAAGGACTCAAAAAATCAGACCTCGCAAATTTAAAGACTTAATCCAAAAATGGGCATCTGAGGTGAATACACACTTCTCAGGTGAAGAAATACAAACAACAAATATATGAAAAAACGTTCAACATCACTGGTCATTGAAGAGATGCAAATTAAAACAACACTGAAATTCCTTCTCACCCCAGGAAGAACGGCCATCATCAAGAAGTCAACCAGTAATAAATGGTAGACGGGCTGTGGGGAAAAAGGAACCTTCTCCACTGTTCGTGGAAGTGTAGACTGGTGCAACCACTGTGGAAATCAGTGTGGAAATTCCTCAAAAAACTAGGATTGGAGGTTCCATTTGGCCCAGATATTCCCCTTCTGGGTATCTTCCCAGAAGAATTAAAAACATCATACCACAGCGATACATGTGCACCCATGCTTATAGCAGCACAATTTGTAAGTTAGATCTTGGAAATAACCAAAATGCCCATCAACTGAGGAAAGGATAAAAAAGATGTGGTCTTTTTATACAGTGGAGTACTACTCAGCCATTAAGAAAGATAAATTGGAGGCTTTTATAGGTAAATGGATGCAACTCAAGACATACTCATAAGTGAAATAAACCAGATGTACATGTGTAAACATCATATTATCTCCCTAATGTAAGAAGCTGAAAGAGTAAATAAACTTCAAAAAGAAAGAGAAACTGGGATGAGGGAATGGAGAAAAGATGGAAGGGAAAAGGAAAAAATATATAAATACATATTATATATATGATAGTTAAGATAGTTACACTACTAATTTCTCTTAATTAATTGAAAAGGAAGGTTTGTGCTAATATTGTTCAGACAATTAAATGCCAATATCTTGTACTCTGAGTAACTAATTCAGAGAGAACAACACACAATGTATTAACTATTGTTACCCTCCTGTTACCTTGTTTTGAAATTTCAGTGTTTTTTTTTCCTCTTTAAAATAAATTTTTTGTTTGTTTGTTTTTGTTTTTCTCCAGTGCCAGGAACTGAACTCATGACCTTGCACTTGCCAGGCAGGCGCTTTGCCACTGAGCTAAATCCCCAGCCCCTAAAATAAAATTTTTAAAAAAGGGTTGGGGAGGGAGCTACCTCAGCTCAGAGAGTCTTATGAGAGCTGTCAGCTGGCACATGTGTGTGCCGCATTCGTGTCCTGATACTGCATGTGTTTTAAAAGTGGCATTCATGAGACTTGGAGAGGTGTGCTCTGATCACCTGGCTGTTCAATGCTATTGGATGATCGCTGTTGTTCAGACCTGAGAGGACGGGACGTCACAGTTAGACTCTTTGGTTTTCAGATTCCTGATCTTTCAGATATATTTACACAGAAATGATACCAGGGCTGTTAATTATTTCAGAATAGCACAGGAAGGGAGGAGGAGGTAGAAGCAACACAGAACAGGGCAAGAGCTGCCCAGTGTGGCAGGGGGGGTGGGCACATGGCAGTCCTCTGGTCTGTGTCACTGACTGGTCTGTTTTTAAATCTTGCATAATGAAGGAATTTTACAAACCAAGTTGGTGTTCCACTGTTGGGGAGGTAGGAGGTAGCATGAAGTGGGTGTGTCCGTCGCTCGATGGTTGGCACAACACTTGTGAAAAACTTCGGCAGATTATATCAAAAGCCTTTGCATATCTATATTGTTTGTACCAGTAATTACATTTCTGCTGGTCTGTCCTAAAATAGCAAATAATCCCAAATGCAATGAAAGCTTTGTAACAAAAGTGCATTGCAGCCATATTTTTATTAGGGGAACATGGAAGCAACTGAAATACTTGTCAGTAGGAGAATGGTTAAAGGCACTGTGGACCCACTCACTCGAGAATACCCTGCAGCATCTAACGCTGTATTTGAAGACTACATAGTTATGACAATGCTTGTCATAACCTAAAGTAAAAATTTTCATTTGAAATTATGTAGGTGTATATATAGTTTTAATTATAACCATGTCAAAAACTCAAAGATTGTAAATCCTGGGTAATAAAAATATTTACAAGAAATAGCCTAAAATGTGACTATCTGTGGATAGGAAGACTATGAATGATTATCTCCTTTTTTTCTCTAGTTTTAGATTTTTGTATAATATACATTTTTAACTTTTTAAGTATTAATTTTAAATATCAAAATTCACTTTTAAAAAAATTTTAACACAATTTCTGCTGTCTTCAATGCATTTCTGAAATCCATCTTAAGAAATTACTGCGGCAGTTTATGAGTTAATTAATGTCAGATAGATTTTGGTGTCTTCAGAAAGCAGTTGCTTAGTTATCTATGCTCTTTAGCAAAGACAGTTACAGCAGGCAGTTGAAAAAGGTGGCTTTCACAGGAAGTGACGTTGGGCTCCTGCAGTCCAACGAGGGAAAGACGATTGCTTCCATGCTTGTAATTACAATACTGTGACTCAGTTGCTCTTCTTCTGTCCTTCCTCCTTCTTTCCCTTCCAATAAGCTGCTTTTGATTAAATGCAGACTTGCTTAATCCTACCATTGTGGTTTATTGGCACCCTTAAGTTGTGATTCTCAGTTACACCAAAAGGACCTGCCAAAATAAGATATACTTCTTAGTATATCCCCTCTCTCCCTGTCCCTCTCTTTCCTCCCTTCCCCCTCCTCGTGTGTGGTGATGGTGCTGGTAGTACTGAGGATTGAATCCAGGGGTGTTCTCTGAGCCACATACCTATCCCTTTTTGTGTTTTATTTTGAGTCAGGGTCTTGCTAAATTGCCCAGGTGAAACTCGAACTTGCAATCCCCCTGCCTCTGCCTCCTAAGTGCTGGAATTACAGGTGCATTTCATCACTTCTGGCTTAGTTTTCTCTTAAACATAAACAAACATACCATATCTTACCGTCGTTATATTCTGTGCTGTTTTAAGCATACAAAACTAGATACCAGCACCTAACCCTTAGAAGGATCTAGATGTTGGGGTGTTCAGTGGTACCCAGGACTAGTCAAGGAAGCAGGAAGATTCTTGGTGGGGACAGTCAGTTGGAAAGATGTGGGGAATAGGGAAGTACAGAAGGGATGGGTAAAGGTGCCATCTCCAGAAACTGGCAGCAGGTTGGCATCAAAGGATCAGGATGCTGTGTGGGGCTGAAGCTTTTGTCTTACATGGACCCAAAGGGCTTTCTGTTGCCCAAATGTGCAGTAGCCAGCCCCATCAGGACAACCCAGGCCCCACAGCCATGGGTCGGTCCTGAGCTGGGTTGGCTCATGGTCTCAGCTGGGAACTAATAGCAGAGGCTTCCAGAGGATGGGAGAGTTTCCTGATCCCCTTAAGGACAGCGCGGTTTCCATTCTTGGCCCTGTGCCTACTCCTGTTTCCCTGGCATATACGGAGCTGCACTGTTTTAGGTGTTTTTTAAATCTATAATGTGCGCTTCTAAGAGAGTAAAAGCACTTAAATGTATTTCCAGGATTGTGTTTCTTTTCTGGAGTTAAAATCCAGCTACTTTCCTTTTACCTTCAGATGTTATTTTTGTATTGCCTCTCCGCTTTCTGCCAGCCCCTATAAATAGATAGTTCAACCAGGAGTATTTGGTGCCTGCTTTTACTCTCTGCATTGTCCTCGACATAGTCTGTGGGTGTAGGTGGGGCTTTGACAGAGTGTGGAAACAGACGTGCTCACTAATTCTAGACCTAAGACCCGTAAGATGCTCATCTTGGACAAAGAACCCTGGGGTAGCAGTGGGCAGGGCGGGTGCTCTGTACATCAGATAGTAAATGTCCTGAAACTTCTAGAACACACAAGCCAGAAGTATAGAGTGGTGCAGGGTGGTTTGATGAGGTGGGGCCCACAGCATCCATAGCAGTCACAGGGAGGGTAGCCGTGCTACACGTTCCCTGCACGGGGCCTCTGCGGCCTCGCTCAGATGAGGCAGACGTGTGATGCTGTCCTCTTCACACAGCCCTGCCCGGCATGGCAGGATTCCATGTTCCAGTGCAAGCACTCATGTTTACGCACTCGTGTTCTGACAGGTGACTTTGGGGAAGGTGTTGAAAGTGATCGTCGTCATGCGGAGCCTGTTCATCGATCGAACAATAGTAAAGGGCTATAATGAAAACGTCTACACAGAGGATGGCAAGGTAAGCCTTCTGGAGTCCTTCTTTTCCTTCTTTATTTCCTGTATCCCAGAATAAATAGAGTCCCCGATGAATGACATTAAAAACTAGCAATCATAACTGAAATGATCTACAAACAGATTTGTCAGTACAAAGATGAACACTTTAAGAAAAAATACTCATTTTCTCTGCTTGCATTTTTCATCAAGCTCCTGTGTTTTCCTCTCAGCCTGATGCCCTTAGTTGAATTTCTAATTTATCACCTTGGACCCCAGTTGCCTCATTAAACATGTCTTCTGAGGAAGTGGATTTTTTTTGCAAGTCAACCAGCACAGAGTTCAGTGTTCTGCTTTTCCTAGAACCATAAGGAAAACTGGAGTTTGTTTGAGCAACCCAGTGATACTCTTTCTTCCCCGAAACTGATGGGCAGCCCAGGAAGTCACATGCCCTCAGCCCACACACCAAGTGCTGTGCTCCACGCAGACAGGCCCCTTCCACGGGTGATTTGCTTCGTGGAAAGTTCAGCAGTGCGGTTCTCTAATTTCCTCTGGCCGCACACCCACCATCTGGCTCCACAGAGTGCATCGGAGGATGCTAATGGGAGCTGGCAGCCTTCATTTGTGCGTGCTCCCGAGGGTAATGAGCACCCTGCCTGGGACCCACCCACATTCCCTGGTCAGTGCCCAGCCCCACCACCTCCCTCCTGAGCCTCCTTCCCATTTACATTTACTGTGCTCACACTCACCACCCAGTGGCCACGCTATGGTGGGGACACTGCTCTCCACAACAGGCGACACACGTCGCTTTGCACGTGTGTACCCAAAGGCACGGCTGGTGATGTGATAATATCTGTGTGCCCAACACATCACCACATGTATGCCCCCACATGAATGTTGACTACCCTCACTTCAGGGACAGCATCATTGCTGAGGGGAGATTTCCTTTTTCTTCCTGAAAAACCAAACGGTCCATGGAGCAAGTGTGGAGAGTGAAGTGCACAGTCGGCGTGGGTAGCCTGCATGTGGGTAGCCAGCACAGCTCCAGGAGGGTCCGACACTGCTGATGGCCAGAGAAGCCACCAGGGCCAGCGGATGCTTTGAGTGCTGTTCCCCTTGGCTCTCTTCAAGGTCACACCTGGTGTCCTGGCTCACCAAGGACTTGGACGAGAATTAAGGGGATAAAGAACAAACACATAGAAAGTAAGGGTGTTGTCAGGACGGCGCTGTAAAGTCCACAAGTCAGGGTGCCAGTACAGCACACACTAATTTAGCCTTAACTGCCCTCTACTGTGTCCAAAATAATATACAGAAGGTACCTAGCACTTTGCCACCTGGTAAATACTCAAAGAAGGACCCCTGGAATGAATCAGGGTGTTTATTCTGCACTTAAAGGAACTGGAAATCAACCACATACACGCACCTGTAAACTTCTTTCTCTCCATTGGCCACTCCTAGCCCTTTCAGATGCTCCTCCTTTCTACTCTTCTCCTTGACCCCAGGTCCCCAGAGTCCCCTTCCTTCCACTCACTTCCCTTGACCCTTGTCATCCCTGCCGCCCACACAGGGTACCTGCACAGTCCCTCCTCTCTACTGACACCTGAGCGCCCCGGTCTTCCTTCCCGCCATCCCCCATAGCTGCTCTGTGTGCAGGGCCATCCCCCTCTTAGTCTCTCTCACATCGGCCCCTCCTGTCCTGCACGTCCGCCACCTCCAGGGTCTTATGATCTCTACAGTGACCACCCGCTCTGGCGCATCTCGTCGTAGTGCCCTCCCCTCAGCTTCCAGAGCGGTCCCCTAAAACACACGCCATGTGTGTAGTTCTCCTGCTTATCTCCACCTCCCACTGCCCAGAGGAGGAGGTGGAGAATTCATAGAGGCTGGCACCCATCCGGCTGTGCCCGACAAGATGGAGAAATGCTGGATCAGAGAAAGTTCAGTCTCCCTCTCTCTGTCTCTGTCTCTCTCCCTCTCCCTCCTTCCCTCCCTCCCTCTCTCTCTTTCTGTCCCTTTCTCTTTGTGCTAGGGATCAAACCCAGAGCCTCACC
>NW_004956044.1:0-9317 GCF_000276665.1 Chinchilla lanigera
TTTTGAGTTTGAGACCAGCCTGGGCTACAAAGTGAGCTCAAGACCCACCTAAACTGCATAGTGAGACCCTGTCTCAAAAAAAGACAAAAAAAAAAAAAAAAAGAAACAAAAAAAGACCTCAAGTTCTGTCTCTGGCATTAATGCTTCAGGTCTTCAGGAAAGTAGAGGTCTCTGACTCAGCTAAGGGATTATTAAAACAATGAATCTCAGCCTTCTACTAAGATATTTTAAGTCACTAGTACTATTCACTTTTTCGAAGTGTTCTGAGACAGGGTATTATGTGTATTCATGGCTTAGAACTGGAGATACTCCTGCCTTAGCACCCCATTTGCTGGGATCACCAGCGTCCCAGGTCTGGAAGCTAATGGTGCATTTAACTGAAACCTTCCAGGCCTCTCTGATTCATTGACCTGTGGCATTTGGCAGATGTTGAGCAGAACCCCATCACCTGAGACTTCTGCAGACCAGCAAGGCTGTGGCTTTGGCCCTGAGGGGTCTTCAGGACAAGTCTAATTACTCTCTCCTGTACAAGGATGGCCTGAGAGATGCTCAGTAAACCTGCCCATAAGGAAGAAACCAATCCTGCCTTGTCCTGCTGCATGGGCCAGTTCCCTCACTAGAATTCACAACCTCTCCAACTAGAACGTTCTGCTGTACCAACCATGGGCACTGGACCTCTGGACTAGGTCTGTGGTAGTTCACACTCACCAGAGTATGGTCCCAGGACAGTGCCCAACAAGAACTCTGCCCAAGTCAAATGGGGATGGCAGAGCTGCACTCACAGCTGAAACTGCTCACAGAGGTTTGCGAAGGTTTGAGTTCAGCGGGGATTGCGAAGTAGCTCTGAACTTCAGGATGAGGCCAGGGCTTGTATAGGGCCTGATGTGCTGTGGGCGGGTTCCAAGAGTCCTGCCTTCTGTTTGCCATGCCTTCCGAGTGTGGAGCCACCTCAATTTGTGCATTTTTCTGCACCTATCCTAACCTTAGCTGCCTGGCTTTACTTGTTGGAGACTCCTGTGAGATCATCTGTCACTTGTTCACTTTAGGCAGCTGGACCCTCAGACACTCCAGAAATAATTATGCATAAGTGAAGGGTGCTGTATTCTTGCCTCTCATTTGAAGTTCTTGACCTCTTATCTAATGAGACTTCCTCCCCAGAACTCCACTCTGTCTCTGTCCCTCCCCATAGGATCATGTGACTTGCAAGAACTGTGCATTTTATTCCACAAGTTGAGTGAACTAAATCTGAAGTTGTATCCAAGACCCAAAATATCTATAAACATTTGCAAATGTGGCTGGATGTGGAGGACCACATCTAATCCATAATTTAGGAAGCTTGCACAGGTAGATTGCTTTGAGTTTGATGCCAGTCTGGTGTATGCAGTGAATTCAAGTCCAGCCTGAACTGCATAGTGAGACCCTGTCTCAAAAATCCATAATAAGTACATAAACATTGACATGTGTGTGATGACTGGAAATGTCATTTTTTAAGGTCAGTTTTAGGATTAAAATGTGTAGCATTCACCTTGAGTCTGACCTCATTTTCCAATTTGAACCAACATTCTCCTGTATATAGTCACTCATGATAGCAGCTCTCCTCTAGGTCCTAACTCTGAGATAGTGTCTTACTTACATTCCTCTTTGCTGAGACAAAATAGCTCACACCCAAAGTTATAGCAGGAAGGGTTTGCGGAGTTTCCAGTCCATAATCAGCTGACTCCAAGGCAGGGTGGTTTGGCAGAGGGGAATCACAGAAAAGAACAGTTCGTGGTGCCCACAGGACAGCAAAATAACAAAAACAAAAGGTGGGAACAAAATTCTTTCTGACTCTTTACTCACTTTTTTTTTGTCTTTTTCAGTCAGGGTCTAGCTATGCAGTTCAGGCTGACCTTGAGCTCACTTTGTAGCCCAGGCTGGCCTTGAACTCACAATGATCCTCCTGCCTCAGCCTCCCAAGTGCTGGGATTACAGGTGTGTGCCACCACATTCAGCCTGACACCTAGGATTTCTCACAGTTAGAAATCCATAAATTTAATACTAGAGTTTGTGAATTTTGGCAAATTGATTTCCATTTCTTTCTATCTCTATGTCTATCTATCTCTCCTACTGAAAATTGAACACAAGACAAATAGTAATCTTTTAGATGTAGAAACAGGGTCTTAGTAAGTTTCTCAGGTTCCCTCAAACTTGCTATCCTCCTGGCTCACCCTCACAAGTGCTGAAGCTACAGACCTGCTGTCACAGCTGACAAGGTAAACAATGTAGTCTTATGGTAGCAATCATTTCAAGAAGAAACCATAAGGAAAGTCACAAAATACTTAATGTGAACAGAACAAAAAACCATGTAATAAAGTTTATGGGATTCAGTAAAAGCAATATTTAGGGGAAAATTTATTATCATATTAAAATGAAGATGTGATACCAACAGGCTAACTTTTTTTAAAGTTAAGGAATTTAAAGAACAAATTAGAAGAACATGTTATTTCCCTGGGAATACATTCCTACTGATTTATCAAAGATGAGAGATATTTAAGCAGTAAATGGTTTATTGAAACACAAATGGAATCACTTTCAGTTTATGCCACCACTGTCACAGAAAAGTCAGGATAAATATTAGACAGTAGAAGCATTCCTGATTTACTCTCCCAAAGCAGGAAGACACCAGAAACAAATGTGCTGTTATCTATTATGTGGCACTTACACTTTTGCATTTTCAGAAAGCAAAAAGCATGTAAGTTAATCATCAGCACCATGCCAGCAAATGTGTTTTTGTGGTGTGTGGCCCTGTTCTCAAAAGAGATTTCTCCTTCCTAACCATTCCTCTAAGCCCAGGTAGCTCTGTGATTTCTGCTATGACCTGCTTTGCTCTAGACACAGGGCTGGGGGCTAACCTGCAGATCAGATTCTCAGAGTCAGTCAGTAAAGTCTCCTTTAACTGATGGACCTGGTGATTGGTGATGATGATGATGATAACAGTTGCTAGGCTCACATTTTGGAACTTTAACCAGGAGTCACTGAGAAATTATTTTTGAAGGCAATGTAAAATTTTGAGTATTCTCTTTTTCTCTGTATCGATGACTTTGCTTGAGAATCTTTGAACATGTGCACCTCAGTGCAGTATGTAGAAAGTATGTACTTTCCCTCCCTGCCACTGGACACTTGCCAAAATATTCAATAAAGTATTTGTTTCCTGTTCTTGTTTATTTCTAGATTGTATTCTTCAAAGTTTGGGGAAAATGTTTATTTTGCAGATACTGTGCAACATTGCTATTTTTATTTCAGTTGTAAGGAAAAACTAAAAGCCCAGAATGATGGGAACAGTATAGTGCATTTAATTAATAATATTATTTATTTTTATCTAATCATCTTAATGGTTGAGATACCAGTGATTAAAATACATGATTCAAAACTTCTAGTTCACTTTTCCATAAACCAAATGGTGCCTTATTGTAATAGCATTTTACAGCCAATATTAGCCCTTATTGTCTCACATTTTGGTTAAAAAATCACCTTAGTGTTCTTTGTGGTAATAAAATGCTCATAAATAGGTAGGACTATGACTACTTCTCATCCAGCAGTGTTATGGTTGATACACTGTGTCGATTTGAGGAGTCTAGAAGCTTTTAACTAAGTAACTCAGCAGGTCTACATCCTTGGATGAAAAGGACATGTCCTTATAGCTCTAGAATGTTGTTCACTGTGTCAACTTGAGAAGTTTAAAAGTTCAGCTAAATGATTCAGCAGGGGGCCAGGGACTTTACTTTGTAAACATCCTCAGCTTGTGGAAGAGGAGGGCACCGAGATGGTGTGGATGTGGGTGGATAGCTGATATACAATGTAAGGGAGGAAAAGAGGCTTGCTTCCCCACTTTTGCTCTTGTTGCTTTTGTTGTCATCTGCTGCCTTGGACTATTCCCCCTGTTCCATGCCACCCTGCCTTGGAGCCAGCTGATTATTGACTGAAATCTCCACAAACTGTGAGCTAAATAAACCTTTCCTTCTTTAATTTTGGGTGTTGGATATTTTGTCTCAACAACAAGAGAAAAGTAACCAAGACAGACAGGTATAAATTACTAAATTTATAAGCTATCTTCATTTTGTATAAGTGTTTTTCTTTATAACATTAATTAATTTATATTAGCAAAGTATTATATTTTCAGATAAGGTCTTGCTACATAAGCCAGGCTAGCCTTGGATTTGCAGCAACCCTCCTGCCTCAGCCTCCCAAGTACAATCAACTATACATTTAAGACTACGATGGGATTAATTTTGACATCCCTGAAACTATCCTGCAAACAAAACAGTAAACATATACAAACACTTCTGTGCCTTGCAACTGATTTCTCACTCCTGTCCCTCCATCCCCAGGCAACCACTTCTGGTTTGATTTCCATCACATACAGTAGTTAAGATTTTCCTATGGAGTTTCATACAGATGGAATCTAATGTACTCTATTTTTGTTTGTCTTCTTTCACTCAGAGTAATTATCAATATATGTAGTTGTGTGTATCAATTTGGCTATTACAAATGAAGATGTTATGAACAGTCCTGTTCAGATCTTGTACGGACATAGATTTCTTACTCTTGTTTTTGTTTTTTTGTTTTTATCCGGTACCAGGAACCGAACTCACGACCTTGCGCTTGCCAGGCAGGCGCTTTGCCGCTGAGCTAAATCCCCAGCCCCGGACATAGATTTCTTGTGCCTGGGTAAATTCCTGGGGGTGGAGAGGCTGGATCCTATGGTATCTGTCAAATGAGAAAAGGAACATTTGAGAAGGAGATAAGGTGGCATAATGGGCATATTCTCTACCAACTGGGTGTACAAAAGGCGTTCATGTGAAAGTCCAGGGTTGGCAAATGAATTCCTTTAAAAAACAGTCTTGGGCCTTTCTGTCTGGTAAATTACACCTCTTAATGAGGCTGGCTGCCAAAGGGCTGAGTGGGGCCCACCTGGCAGAAACACTTTTTGCTGTTGAGGCTGGAGGGGATGGGCTTGGAGGCCTTGCAGAAGCCTCTGGAGCCATGAGCACTCAGAAATCCACCCCTGCTGTGGTTGTGCAGGAGGCCTGTCCCCCTGTGGCACCCCATCTGCAGTTGTTCTGTCTTGTATTTCATCAAGAAGAGCAAGTGAAACCTGAAAGTAGGATGAAATAATAAAGACTAGAGCAGAGAGAAGGAAAATGCAGTATATAGAAGCAGTACAGTAAATCTATGAATCCAAAAGTTGATTCCTCAGTGTAATCATTGTGAGATACATACATGCATATATGCCATTTTTATTCATGCAAAACTCTGGGTTTTGTTTAAATCAAAAGCCTAAATTACAGGTATCACATAAATTCCTTAAAATTGATTCTGAGTCTTCCACTGTGTTATTGCTTTTTTTGTTGAGACAGGGTTTCTCTCTAGCCTAGCCTGGTCTCCTACTCTTAATCCTCCTGCCTCAGCCTCACAAGTGTTGAGATTTTAGACCTGTTTCATCACACCCAGGCAGTTGAGTTAATTTATGGGACCATATTTCTCTGTCATATTCTTATTATAAATGTGATCATAATATTCTTTAATGAAAATTTAATTACATTATCTAAAATCAACTGAGTTTAGGATTTTGAACAAGAACAATACTGATGTAATCAATTAGCATTTACTGAAAGCCTCCAGATACATTAAAATTCAGGGAAAGGGAGAAAAGAAAATTCATAGTTGCTATAGTTTCATAGCAACTCTTTTTTTTTTCTTTTTGAGACAAGGTCTTGCTAAGCAGCTCAGGCTTGCCTTGAGCTCACTTTGTAGCCCGGGCTGGTCTCCAACTTGCAATGATCCTCCTGCCTCAGCCTCCCAAGTGCTGAGACTACAAGCATGTACCACCACACCCAGCTTCATAGCAAATTTAATCTATGTATTTTTGACTGTATTTGTTTTTCATAGTGATGAAATCAAAACAGTGGAACCAATCCATGTACTAAGGCCATTGTTTCCAAATAGTGCATTTTTGCCTTCATTTTAGTGTGTGTAAAAAATCACCCAAACAGCTCACTAAAATACAAATTTCTGTGGCTTGGTGAGGATGGGACTTGCCCACAATGCCAGCTACTCAAACAGCTGAGGCAAGAGAACCTCAAATTTGAAGTCAGCTTGGGCCAATTGCCAAGACTGTGCCATAAAATAAAAAAAATCAGTAGGTTTGAGGATGTAGCTCAGTGGTAGAATACTAGCCTAGAATGTCAAGGCTCTGGGATCAATGCCCAGGACTGAAAGAAATTAAATGTATTTTTTTCTTTTTTATAAAAAAATTAAGTGTAGTTTTGTTTGTTTTGAGACAGGGTTTTCCTAGGTGGTTCAGGCTGGCCTTGAATTCAGTGGGTCCTCCCTCCTAGGCCTCCTGAGTGCTGGGATTGCAGACATGCACCACCATACCTGGTCAAAAAATAGTAGATACAGATGTAGATGTAGATGTACATGTAAATATAGATGTATATATATATACATATATATGTATATATATATACATACATATAACATGTAAAACACAGATTTCTGTGTCTCATCATTGCAGAATCTGATTTAGTAGATATGGAATAGTAACAGAGGTTTTGAAGCAATGTTACTTCAGATCAACTGACTACTTTATGCAACTCTTCCCAGAAGGATCCTGATTTAATTTATTTTATTAAAAAAAAACATATGAGCAGATATGGTGGTACATTCCTGTAGTCTTAGCACATGGGAAGTTGAAGCAACAGGATTGCCATGAATTTTATGTCAGCCTGCAATGTACTGAGACTTTGTCACAAACAAACAAACATGATGGAGACCACTACAAAGCAGCTCTGAGCAGGACTTAAATTAACCAACTGGCTTTTCATGTATACTCTTGAGTCTATCCAAGACCTAGGCTCCTTGTCTAGAGATGGACAGTGGACTCACAGTGAATGAACCTCTGTGAGTCACTGATCCCTACTGAGGTATGTAATGGTGGGTGAAGCTGTGAAGCCTCAAAAGATAAGATAAGGTCACAACTAAGGACACCTGGATCCAACCTCAACTAGATAAAGACTGTAGCCTCAGGCATCTCACTCCTGGGTGGATTAATTTAATATCCTATCAGGTTAAATAACTCTTAGTTATTGCAGGCTGATCAGGCCCACAATCTCCCAAACAAGTGGATGGCAAAGGCTTAAATAAATGAGACAGTGTAAATCATTACAGGGTTCCAGGAGGGACTAACTCCCTTACAGCTTTGATATTCTCTGAGTTTAGCTAAAGACTTTTCTGGGCATCCCATATTTATTTGGTTTTCAAACAAAGGAGGAGGATACTCAAAAAATGCGGGAATCTTGCAGGACCTTGGGAGAATTTTCCCAAGTAGTAAATTATGTCAATCAGGAGAGCTACTATCTTGGTTACTTTTCTCTCGTTGCTGGGACAAAATATCTGAAGCCCAAAATTAAGGAAGGAAAGGTTTATTTTGCTTACAGATTGTGGAGGTTTCAGTCCAGACTTGGATGGCTCCAAGGCAGAATGACACATGGCACAGCGCTACTGTTCATGCAGGCAATAGCAAGAGCACAAGGGGAGGAGAAGTGGCAAGCAGCCTCTTTCCCTCCCTTACACTGTGTGCAAACTATCCACCCCAGGGTGGGTGTAGCACTCACGTCTATAATTCCAGCATTGGACCCTGAAATGATCATAAACTCTAGAAGCCTGCCTCATGACTGCATGAGGCTTTGGGGGACACCCAGACACAAACCATAACAACTACCTTATCTTTAGGTTGGTATTTATTGTAGGAGTGTGGAACCTGCAACTGCAGTCTCCTTGTAGTTAATTGGGGTTGGAGTCAAACATCCTCAGCTGTATCCTTGTCTTGTCCTTTGGGGCATCACAGCTTCACAAACCAATACAGGCCTCAGTGGTGACTAGTGACCCGTAGAGATTTATTTACTATGAGTCAACTGTGCATCTTTAGACAAGGTGTCTAAGCTTCAGACAACTCCCAAGTAAACAGGAAAAGCCAATTGGTTAATATTAAATCCTGCTCAGAGCTGCTTCATAGTGCTCTCTGTCAATACCCTACTTGGAGAAGTTGTCGAGTGGTTCTGCTCTTATTTTTGTTTTTATTTTTATATTTTGCTTTTTGAGACAGAGTCTCACTATGCATTTCAGGCTGGCCTTGGGCTCATTTTGTAGCCAAGGCTGGTCTTGAACTTGCAATGATCCTCCTGCCTCAGCCTCCCGAGTTCTGGGATTACAGGCATGCACCACCAAGCCTGGCAATTCTGCTCTTCTTGATTATTCCCCCTCCATTCTTCTGATAACTAAATAAATATGGGAAACCCAGAGAAGATCTTGGTCTTAGTGCAGAGAGAATCTCAAATTTTGTGAGAGGGTTTTGATCCTCTTGGAGCCCTGAAGTCATGCCATTTGCCTCTTTTATTGAGCCTTTGCCATCCACTCATTTGGGAGATTGTGGACCAGATCAGTCCAAAATAAATAAGGGCTATTATTAACCCTATAAAAACATAATAGAATTAACATTTATGGTTCAGAAGGCTGATGCAGGAAGATTACAGACCTGAGGCCCATTTGGGAAAATTAGTGAGAACCTGACCCAAAGGTTCTGTTTGTTTGTTTTTTTTGTTTTTTTTTTTTTTGTTTTTTTTTTCCGGTACCGGGAACCGAACTCACGACCTTGCGCTTGCCAGGCAGGTGCTTTTGCCGCTGAGCTAAATCCCCAGCCCCCTGACCCAAAGGTTCTGATGTCAATCTCTCATACCTACCAACCCCCCTGGAAAAACTCAAAAACCAAACAAACATGGAAGAACAGCACTAAATGTTTCAATAAATCATCATTTGAGTGTATTGTTGGGTGTGGCTATGTAAATACATGTAGGTATATGTGGTAGACTGACAACCAGTGGTCAATTTATAACCCCCAGATGAACTGAGTAAGCATGGTGCTGGGTGTGGGAGACCCACCTGAGACTGTTACCAGCAGCATAAGAGGCAGAACTGGATAAGAAGAGTTAGGCTTTTGGGAACTAAAGAGGCTGTTGGGGCTTAGAGAGGTTGTTTGGAGCTGGTGGAAGCTGTAAAGAGCTGTTGGTTGTTGGGAGGAGCTCATCATGCTGGCTTTCCTGATGAACTTGGTTGTTTTCATCCTCTGAGGAGCTCAGGACCTTGTTGGCACTGAGAATGGCTTTGTTTCACTTTGGGGGCACTCTGGTCCTCACTTTGATCATTGCTTCCTGGCTCCAGAGGGGAAGATGGTGCACTGCTAGACGTCTGGAGAAGCTTGCTGTGTTGGCTTCCCTGAT
>NW_004956045.1:0-1388 GCF_000276665.1 Chinchilla lanigera
TGTAATCCCAGCAGTAGGGAGGCTGGGGCAGGAGGATCGTTCCGAGTTTGAGACCAGCCTGGGCTACAAAGTGAGCTCAAAGCCAGCCTGAGATGGATAGCGACAAAAAGTCTCAAAAAGACCAAAAAAAAAAAAAAAAAAAAAAAAAAACAGGTGGTGCAAGCCTATAATCCCAGCACTTTGAAAGACTGAAGCAGGAAGATGCCAAGTTTGAGCCCAGGCTGGAGATCATAGACCTTGTCTCAAAGGGCAGGGGCAAAGCTCAGTGCAAAGTCTTGAGTTCTGTCCCCAGTACCTATATGTGTTGTCGAAGCAAGCACCATCCCCAGTATGAAAACAACAAAACAAAATGAAACAAACAAAAACAGTAGGCACTGTGGTACACACCCGAAATCTCAGCACTCTGGGAGGCTGAGGCAGGAGGGAAGCAAACTAGAGCTCAGGCTGGGCGACCTGGCAACTTACACCCTATCTCAAAATTCTAAAAGGTAAAAAGACCTGGAATATAGCTCAGTGTGAAGGTCCTGGGCTCAGTTCCGAAGTACTGAGGTGGACAGAGGCAATCGGAGAAGTAATGCCCTACGGTCTTCGCATTTGTCTGCGGTTTCACTTAATGCACATGCCCAGTAAGGAGGGCTGGAAGGCTGGCGGGGGAGATAAAAAGGATCAATAATACAGCTCAGAAGAGGGGTGGTCAGGGATGAATCCTGCCCACTACTGGTACCCTCACGTTACATCCCAAGTACGGTTAATAAAGAGGGGAGAACAAGACGCTCACCCCATGATCCTGCGCTCCGAGTAGGCCTTTCGCTTGTTGGTGAAGGGCGCAGTAAAGCCCATGAAGGAGCGACTGGGGGCTACGCCGGCCTCGGCCGCCAAGGCCTGCGCGGCGCGGGGCAAGAAGAGGCCGCAGGAGATCAGAAACCTAAGACCAAAGGCAAGGAGAAGCAGTGTCAGGATTCTTTTGCGTTTGGCCACTTCCAGGTGAAGGGCAAGAGGGGCGCATCCCGGAGTGACGTCACCCGGACGAGCTTTTCTCCCAGCACCTGCTGCAGCTCTCCGAGTTCCCCGGCCAGGCAGTCACGAGTGCAAAAGGTCGAGGGCGGCTGAGGACGCGGCCGGAGCGGGGATGGGGACAAGGGGAGCGCGCGAGGTGCCGTCTGCCTGTGGGGGGCTACACTACCGCTGAGAGCGGAGACTCTCGGGAAGCACCGCTGCCCCCGGGCCCCGCCAGACCCGTTACTGCCGGGGCGACCTGCAGCGCCAGGGAGAGGCGAGCACCCACCCGGCGGGTGGGACAGGCAACAGCATCCTCCAAGGCTCCAGGGCCGCCGCGCTGCAGGCCCCCGCTGCGCCCGCATCCCCAGGCCGCCGCCCTGCCCCGCCCG
>NW_004956045.1:2910-4223 GCF_000276665.1 Chinchilla lanigera
TTTTTGCGACAGGGTCCCGCTGTGCAGTTCAGGCTGGCCTTGAGCTCACTTTGTAGCCCAGGCTGGTCTCAAACTCACAACGATCCTCCTGCCTCAGCCTCCCAAGTGCTGGGATTACAGGGATGCACCACCACGGCTGCCTTCCTCTTTAAGAAACCTTTAGTCAAGTTCTCCACACGCAGGAGAGCTTTGTCTAAGACATGGGGTGAAACAGAGGGTAAAATAAAGTCCGTATTGCGATGCATGTCTAATGGGTGTGGAGGAGAAAAATCTGCCCAGAAACAGGTGCCTGGGGGCAGACATAAATCTTTCAGCTCCTCTTGAGATTGGCATTAATGCTGGGACTTCCTTCGTTAGATTCAAAGTCTGACCCCATCTTATCTGGATTTCAAATGAACAGAAACTGTCCTTTTGACTCTGTCTGCCTCGCACTTAACATTTTGTTAGAAAGTAACCCTCATGCTTATCTAGTAGATACAGAAACTCCACGCGGTTCAGTGTGAAGCTGGAACCCAGGTCTGGATGAGCCCCAGCCTCCCACGCGTACACACTTCCGGGGCAGGGACTGAGCTCAGGGCCACGCAGGGGCTGGGAATATGCTCTGCCACTGAGCCACATCGCCTGGCTCTCCACATCTGCTAAACATAGGTGTTCTGCCTCCATCCCGTAAGTCCTTGCTAGTTAAATAAATATTTATTGGGCTGGGGGTGGTGCAAAGTGGTAGAACACCCACTTAGCATGTATGAGGCCCTACATTCAACCCCCAGCACCAAAAACAAACAAAAAAAGATGAACCAAATGAATATCAACTTTTACTTTCATCCTCTTTCTCCCACCTAACAGAGGTGCCCAAGTTAGAGCATAATTTCCTATCTTTTTCTCTCCAGCATTTCTGGGAGGGCCTGTTACTGCCTTGACCCCCATCTCCCTCCACGCAAGCGCAGTACAGTATCTCCTTTTGGTTCCAAGATGGTAATCTGTGGTGGCTGTGGAGGTGCACACCTGTTATCCTGGCCTCAGGAAGCTGAAGCAGGAAGATCGCAAATTCAAGCCCAGCCCAGGCAATTTGTTTAGCTATTTCAAAATAAAAAATAGAAAAGGAGCTGAGGATGTAGCTCTGTGTAAAGGCCTGGAGTTCAATCCTCTGTACCAAAAAAATAGCTGAGCTGCCTTCAAATGAGTATTTGACCTTCAAGAAAAGATTTATTCATTCTAACCTCACGGTGCTCTGGACCCACCTCTTCTAAGGGTTTGTGCATGCGAAACAGCTGCTTAGAATGAGGGGTAAGACTGGCTGGGTAAAAGAAATTAAC
>NW_004956045.1:4687-6302 GCF_000276665.1 Chinchilla lanigera
TTACCTGCCTACCTGCCCTGCCAAGAATCCCCAAGGTCTAGCAGGCCTGCCACACCACTTTGCTTGCCATCCCCCTACTAATTAGATTAGCTAATTGCTGCCCTTTAACCCTTTCCTAGTTAACTCCCTGGACTTGAAACGACCAATTCACTGCCATGTCCCTGCCATTCTACATTAATAAAATAAATTCCTTTAAGTACTGACTCAAAACACACCCCCTCCAGGAAGACCCTCTGGAGTGAAGCGTCCATTGTCCTGTGTTCTCTGTTTCGTGGATATGTGTGTATCTTTCTGTTAAGTTAGAAACTCCTCAAAAAACAGACATCATAACGTTGAAGTTGTCAAGTTTTTGCCTCCCAACCAGTGACTGCAGCACTGTGCACACGATACTTCGTAAACCTTGTCAGAAGGATAAAAACCAAAGCTTTAAGAAGGTAAGCGGGGGCTGGGGATTTAGCTCAGCGGCATAGTGCCTGCCCGGCAAGCGCAAGGTTATGAGTTCGATTCCTGGTACGAGTGGGGGGAGGCGGGGAAAGAAGGTAAGGTCCTCCTAGAGCTACCCAAACATGAATTCAGCAGTTGGATCCAGGCCTGGCTGCAAGAGAGGGCTTTGTCTCCAGTTCCGCCCTCCTCTCCTCTGCATGGAAGTATCAGTGCAACCTGCATCACATCCTTTCTTTACTGGGAAATCCTCTTTCTTGCTCTAAACACTTATTAAAAATAACTCTTCTAGCCCTTCCTCCTCCTCCCAGCTGCCCAGAGAACCAGGCTGGCAGCCGCCCGCGTTCACCTCCACCCTGGTGCCGCACCGGGCATGTGACCCGGGCTCAACCCTTGACTCTGATTCCTCAGGTTACTGAGAGCTATTTTGGGCAGTGGAGCCCATGTATTCCCTCCTCCCTTCCTATGGGCCACAGCCTAGCCTGGCTCTTCCTGGGTAGTTTGTCACACCCAGGAGCCGAGGGGACCTGGCCCAGTTCCTGAAACCATCTGATCCCAGCTACCTCCAGTTTCTACTTCCTCAGCCTCCTCCTCCTCTTCCTCATTGAGTATGAAGTGTCTGTGCGCATGTGCTTATCTACTAGAGCTAGAAAGAAAATTTAGTATATACTTGCCTTTAGAAAGCTCAAAGTCCTTTTTTCTTTTTTGGTACCAGGAATTGAACTCACGACCTTGCGCTTGCCAGGCAAGTACTTAAACCACTGAGCTACATCCCTGGTCCTCAAAGTCCTTTTTTTTTCCATTAAAAAAAAAAAACCAAAACACAGAAATCCCAGACTGGCCATGGTGGCACATGCCTGTAGCATCAGCGCTGGGGAAGCTGAGGCACGAGGATGGACGCAAGTTCAAGCCCAGCATGGTCTGTCTACACAATGAGTTCAAGGCCAGCCTGAGGCCCTGTCTCAAAACAAAACAAAAAAATTCCCAAACAATTTACATGCTTACATTATGGAAGAAAAACTGACCGGCTAATAAAGTGTTTAAGGGGCTGCGGATTTAGCTCAGCAGCACAGCGCATGCCTGGCAAGTGCAAGGTCGTGAGTTCGATTCCCAGTACTGGGAAAAAAAAAAAAAGTTTAAAACTGCAAGGTATGGTGAAGCACATTTAGGATCC
>NW_004956045.1:6902-9364 GCF_000276665.1 Chinchilla lanigera
AAAAAAGACTGCCAGGGCTGGACATGCTGGCATTTACCTGTAATCCCAGCACTCAGGAGGCAGGAGGATTACTGTGAGTTTGGGGCCAGCCTGAACTACACAGTGAGACTCTGTCTCAAAAAATGGGAATGTACCTCAGTGAAAAGTACTGGAGCACATAGATATGATGAAATGAGAAACAAAAATGTAGTTTAAACCAGATCGGGATAGTATAAACTAAAAAGGGGGTATGGTGGCACATGTCTGTAATCCCAGCAAGACCCTGTTTAAAAAAGAGAGAGAGAGAGAGAGAGAGACCTAAGAAAAGGCAAAGAAAAAATAAATAAAATGGCATTTGATTAAAAAAAAAATGCTGGGCATGGTGGCACACACATGTAATCCTAGCACTCAGGAGGCTGAGGCAGAAGGACTGGAACATTGCAAGTTTGAGACCAGCCTGAGCTACAAAGTGAGCTCAAGGCCAGCCTGAACTGCACAGTGACACCCTATCTCAAAAAGAGCAAAAAATAAATAATGAAATAAAAGGCGAAGAGCAAAGGTAACAGGAGTACTGTCACCATGAGTGTGGGGCATATAGTTAGTTCAAGCCTAGACTATATAGTGAGAACCTGTCTCAAAACAAAACAAACAGGGGCTGGGGGATTTAGCTCAGCAGCAAAGCACCTGCCTGGCAAGTGCAAGGTCATGAGTTCAATTCCCGGTACTAGAAGAAAAAACTAAAAACAAAAGCAACAACAACAATAAAGCAAAACAAACACCATGCAACAAAAAAACTGGTTATCCAGGGAAGATTCGTAGGAAGGCTTTGCAGCAGCAGGCATTGAACTCAAGGCCTCATGAAGACTGCCTCAAATTTGTGACCCTCCTCCCTCAGTCTCCAGAGTAGTGCAGGAGCTGGTATTACAGGTGTACACAGTGAATAGGAGCAATATGTTTGGCGCTGTGTTTTGGTTTTTTTGTTGTTGTTTTGTTTTTTTCCGGTACTGGGAATCAAACTTATGACCTTGCGCTTGCCAGGCAGGCGCTGTGCTGCTGAACTAAATCCCCAGCCCCTTTGGTGCTGTGTTTTGTTCCAGCAGTGCTAACTCCAGGCCTCACACATACTAGGCAAGTGCTCCAAAACCCTAAAAGGTACAGAGGGGTAGGTAAATTTTGCTGTCCCACTCACGAAAAAGGACTTCTAAAGTCTTCTGAAGCAGTTCTTCTGTTTTTTTGTTTTCTGCTTTTCTTTTGGTATCGGGAATCAAACTCGGGACCACCTGCTTGCAAGGATGGTGCTTGTGCTGCTGGCTCATATCCCTGGCCCTTGTTCTTCTGCTTTTTGGTCTTTGTGAAACAGGGTCTCACCATGTCGTTCAGACTGGTCTTGAACTCACCTTGTAGCCCAGGCTGGTTTCGAACTTGCAACGATCTGATCCTCCTGCCTCAGCCTCCCGAGTGCTGGGATTACAGGTGTGTGCCACCACACTTGGCCTTTTGAAGCAGTTCTTCTGAAAGAACTGCTTCAGAAAGTGGCAAAAGCAAGAACACTGGGATATGTGAGGGGCATTAGTGGCAATGTAGCTTTTACTATAATAAATTTTAAAATTTCAACATTCACCATATCTGTACTTCTTTTCTGCATCCAATAAAACTACAGCCTTAGCCAGGCACGATGGTGCATTCCTGTAATCCCAGCACTTGTACTCGGGAGGCTGAGGCAGGAGGATCATTTCGAGTTTGAGACCAGCCTGGGCTACAAAATGAGCTCAAGGACAACCTGAACTGAATAGCGAGACCGTCTCAAAAAGACAAAAACAACAACAAAACAAAACAAAACAAAACAAAAAAACCAAAAACCCAAAAACAAAAACTACAGCCTTGCCACCTTTAAAAATTAAAAAAAAAAAAATTGCTGTCACTCCTCATTTCCTTTTCCCCAGGTTTTCTTTCCAGGAAATAAAAAAAAAATAAACACAGTTGCAAGTCTTGAGTATCTCTTCCAGCAAGAGTCAAGATATCAAGGGCAAGAGAGGGCTCCGTGTCTACGCCTGATAAGAGGCTAAAATGCTACTTTTTCCCACATGTGTTCCTGCGACATTCTGAGTTGCTCTGAACGGGACCGTGAGTTACGAACCGTAGAATTTTTCAATCTCTCCCCTTCGCCTTTACGCGTCCAGGGCTGGGCCGGCCTCCGCCGGGTCTTCCGATTGGCCGCTCTCTGCCCTCCGCGGCGGGAGGGGCCCCCGTCCGCGCGCCCTTCCGTCGGGGAGCCGTTGAGGGTTTGGGAGCGCCGCCGCCTCCCCACCTTCACCTGCCGGTGGAGCAGCTGGGGAGCCGCGAGGTGCAGCTTCTGGCCGGCCGCCGCGGCCTTCTCCAGCGGCCGGCGGTGCGCCGCCTTCCCGGGCTCGCTGCAGTTGGAGCGTTTCTGGTCCCCGCGGCCCCACTCATGTCTCCCCCGCCCGAGGCCCCCGGCCCCGCGC